>NW_024382604.1:0-13149 GCF_016835505.1 Polypterus senegalus
TAATCCAGCAGTCAATCAATTTCTACTCAGCAGTCAGCCTCATTTCCTTATAGGAAAGACTGTTTAGCCTCAGTGGGGTTTCTCAGTATTTTGTCTATTAATCACCTGACTGATGTGGCCAATTAAATGCTCCACAATGAAGAGACATTTTATGTTTATTTTTTGTCATACTGAGCTAACTGCATTAAACTAATGATTTTTCAGAGTATATTATTGATTTGTGGAGTCCAGGTTTCAACATGGGTTTTTTTAGAAATCTTGTGTCCCCTTGGACCCCAACCAGCAACAGATCACTGTAAACTGGCTGCATATGAGTGATTATGGTAGTATATGTGTGCCCTACCATATAAGATCTGTATTCTGTCTTGTTGTAGGTCTTGTTGTAGAACAGTCTTTGAACACTCCATAGTACAATAATTGAGACAGAAATACAAATTTATATTGATTTACAGGTATATGCTTTGCATTCACCTTTACAGCAATCAAACAGAGCATTTCTAAACTCATATGATATGCACATAATGCAGATATAATGTGTTATTTTTTATGTTCATATTTATTTATCCATACATTTTCTAAACCTGCTTGGTTTCTGGAAAGTGACAGCATTCACCAGGCTCAACTGACACGAGTTTGGAACTATTCCTGCATGGGATGCCAGGTCATTGCAGACCACACTTCCACACACTGTCATGTTCACTTTTGTCTTAACAACTTAGAGTTTCTACTCTATCCTTTTGTATGACTTTGGATTGAAAGAAAATGCTAAAATGATCTTGTGGTAATCCACTGCACCTCTGTGACTAATTGGGTTTAAAATATGAAAGTAAAATAGCTCTAGCTAAACTGCAGTAAAGGAGGTAACTAGTAGTTATCTATTTTTTAGTAGAACAGTATGGCAGGCAAGATGGTGCAGTGATTTGTGTTGCTGCCTACCAACTCCAAAATGCAGGATACAAATCCTGGCTTGGACACTTATTGTGCACATTTTTTTTTTTATTGATTTTATTGAAATAATATAACATTCCATACAAATAAATCAATTTTTACTAAAGTAAGATCAAAAACAAATCAACTCCCACCCCTGAGAAAGAGAGCTAAGCCAACAGAGTAAAACTTAGTTAGTAAAAATAAGTAAATAGATGAATTAATAAGTTAATAAAAATAATTGGAGAAAAAAAGTGGAGACAGTCTGCTTCCTCTGTGCTTTAAAAGCTTATTCTAAAATGTTATTGATTAGATCCTGCCAGGTTTTGAAAAAATTCTGCACAGATCTTCTATGTGAGAATTTGATTTCTTCCAGTTTCAAATAGTATATACAATCCCACTAACTTAGAATAGATGAGTTAGGATTCTACCAGTTGAGCAAGATAAGTCTAAATGCCAATAGTGTATTAAAGGCAATTACAGTTTGTTTGTCCTTCTCCACTTTAAACCCATCTGGGATTACACCAAACACAGCTGTTAATGAGTTAGGAGCAATTGTGACACCAAGGCTGTCTAACAGGCATTTAAAAATTTTCCTCCAGAATGACATTAATTTGCTGCAGGTCCAGAACATGTAGCCTAGTGAGGCTGGAACTTGATTGCAATGTTTGCAGGTTTGATCTTTGCCCTGGAAACATTTTGGACAATTTTAAGCTAGACAGATGTGCTCAATATATAATTTTGAGTTGAATAATTGTATGCTTTGCACATATGGAGCTCAAGTGAATTTTCTGCATTGCTACCTTCCACTCCTTTTCTGAGATGTTGAGTAAGACATCCTTTTCCCAATGTCCTCTTGGATCTTTGAAAGGGAAGGACTCTAGAACAGTTTTATATATTGCAGAAATGCTGTCTGAGTCCTCAAGACTGATCAATATTTTTTACGGCATAGAGGTAGGCGAGAGGTGAGGAAAATTGGGCAGGTTCTGTTTAACAAAGGTTCTGATTTGAAGGTAGTGAAAGAAACATGTTGCTGAAAAGTTAAATTCGGAATGCAAACGTTCGTAGGATGTGAAGATGTTGTCTATGTACAGATCTCTAAGTGATTTAATCCCAAATGTTTTACAGACATTAAAAACTGCATATGTTTGAGAGGGTGGAAAAAGGCGGTTATCGTGCAGAGGTAACACAGATAAAAGCTTCTTTATCTTAAAATGCTTCCTACATTGGTTCCATATTCTGAGTGAATGAAGCACAATTGGCTTGTTAGTGTATTGGTGATAACTTGCATTTATTGGGGCACAAAGCAAGGAATATACAGAAGTGCTGCAGGATTTTATTTCTATTGCGAACCAAGCCTGTGTGTGTTCATCTACTGTATTTGTGCTCATGTCCAGGTTTTTATAGCTTGTATATTTGCTGCCCAGTAATAAAATTGAAAGTTAGGTAGAGCCATGCCACCTTCCACTTTAGGTCTTTGTTTGTGTAAACTTTGCTTTGTTACAATATCATTGTCTTACAGGACAATCTATTTTTTTTTTTCTCAAATCCTAAAGAAGCATTGTTTAGATTTTTTTTTTGGTGACTATATGATTGAGTGTACCCTGCAAGAGACTGGTGTCCTTTGCCTTGTGATCAGCATTTTCTGCTAAGACTCCAGTAGCCTGTACAACACTATCAACAACAACAATTTATTTCTTATATAGCCCAAAATCACACAAGGAATGCCTCAATGGGCTTTAACACTAGAATTACCAGAGCCTACGAAAAAACTTGTAGATCCGTCCCACCTTAAATCGCTTCTTAAATCCCTTCACACCTCTCTGCCAGCGTCCTTTGTCCTCTAAATGTGCTGATAAAGAGAAGCTACAAGCAGCCGGCTATTCCATCCCCCCACCAATTTAGAACGCAGCACGAACTTCTCCCAGCTCATGCCTTGATTGAGTATCTGGGAGTGAAGTGGAGTTTTAGAGTGGAAATAATAGATCGTAATGTGTAAACACATTGTTAAAACAGAAACGTTTTTTATATTCTAGTAGTAGATGACAAAGGCGGTCATAATAAACGGCTGTCAATGTTGCATGTTAAGGCGGCTTTTTTTTCTGCAGCTATATTTTTGAATAAAAGCGCAATTGTTGTGTTATATTCGTACCTTTTGTGAAAGTGCTTCTTTGATATTTGGACTTCAGGCTTCATGCATTATATAGTTTATGCCTACATTTTGTCATCTACTACTAGAATATAAAAAACATTTCTGTTTTAACAATGTGTTTACACAGATTACTGTAGAAACGGAACAGACATGAAATGCGTGTGTTCCAAATAACAATCTATTATTTCCACTCTAAAACTCCACTTCACTCCCAGATACTCAATCAAGGCATGAGCTGGGAGAAGTTCGTGCACGTTCTAAATTGGTGGGGGGATGGAATAGCCGGCTGCTTGTAGCTTCTCTTTATCAGCACATTTAGAGGACAAATGACGCTGGAAGAGAGGTGTGAAGGGATTTAAGTAGTGATTTAAGGTGGGACGGATCTACGAGTTTTTCGTATGCTCTGGTAATTCTAGTGTTAATAGGCCCCACTTTTTTGACAGCCTACCCAGCATTGACTCCCTAAGAAGACAAGAAAAACCTCCCAAAAAACCCCAGTAAGGAAAGAAAAATGAAATCTTGGGAAAGGCAATTCAGAGAGAAACCCTCTTCCAGGTAAGTTTGGCATCTAATAAGTGGCATGAAATGGGCTAAATGCAATACACAAAACAGAACACAAGTAATCCTCTTCTCAGCGCTAGAAGACTATTCAGTTACTGCCACCTCAGAAATATTATACAATAGTAAAAATTGCTTTGTTCTTGCACAGTGATCCTCACCATGTGCAGTTGCAGAGTGCTGCAACAACCCTTAAGGCAAAAGGCAAGAATAGATTATACCTCTTACTTAATACAGAGTTATCACATATGAGGATACAGATTTATTCAAATACATAAAAAAACAAAATTAAAATCAAATGCAATAAATAAAAACAAACTACAATATCTGTCCATCATTTATTTGTGCAATAACTGCCATATAATCGAAAAGGAGTTTGACAGGCCAAACACAATCAGAGTCCTGGAGACCCCCGCCAACTATTCGCCTCCCCTCTACATACCATTCTAAAGCTGAGTCAATGTTAGGCTGGACAATCTGATGAAAGGACCCTTCTACCTGATGATTTTAGTGTTTATTTAAATGAGATGACTTTTAGGCAGGCAAACCACTTGGCAGTAGAGAAGTGGCACCAAGTGCCTAATGAGGATACTGAGAGGAGAAGCAGAACAAGGGAGGGTTAGTAACAGTTTATAAATATCATATTACTTATATTTTATTGCTAATGACTAACAACTGAAATGCAGTATGTATAGTTAACACTAGAATTACCAGAGCCAACGAAAAAACTCGTAATTCCGTCCCACCTTAAACTGCTTCTTAAATCCCTTCACACCTCTCCGCCAGCCTTTGTCTTCTAAATGTGCTGATAAAGAGAAGCTCGGAGCAGCCGGCTATTCCATCCCCCCACCAATTTAGAACGTGCACGAACTTCTCTCAGCTCATGCCTTGATTGAGTATCTGGGAGTGAAGTGGAGTTTTAGAGTGGAAATAATAGATCGTTGTTTGGAACACACGCATTTCATGTCTGTTCCGTTTCTACAGTAATCTGTGTCAACACATTGTTAAAACAGAAACTTTTTTTATATTCTAGTAGTAGATGACAAAATGTAGGCATAAACTATATAATGTATTGTAACAACCCGGCAGCAAGCGCTGGCGGAGTGACGCCTCATGGGTAATTTATGTAAATAGTTTGCGGGGAAATTATGGGTAATTTATAAAAAGCTTATTGTATGTCGGAATTTACGTATTGTCATTTGTGTTGTAAATAATGGTGTGTTTGTATTTAATTGGTTGGGTGGGTTTGGGTTATCGCCGTCCGGGGTTATTTATTTTGTAAAAAGTACCAATTTATTGAAATGTGTCTTCGTGCTTGACCTTGGCAATGGCCGCCAATAATGTTGAGCTTTTGTTTCTGACTATCTTCTGTAATAAAAAGATACAACAGGACAGAGCTGTTTATTTGCTAAGATGTTATCTAAGCAAACTACCGAGACACTCGGAGTCGTGCGGTGTATGGGGCACGAGTGTTCTCTTTCTTAAAGAGCTGGGTGCAGTTGCGCATGACGCTGGCAAGCCGCTAGCCGACAGCTTCGGAGAGGTGCACGGCAGAGTTCGGCTCGAAATCTTAAAAGACTCCTCCACGGGTCGCTACATTGGTGTCAGAAGTGGGATACCAGGCTGTTAAGAAGACGCCGTCATGGAACAGAGTCTTGAAGAAATAGAGCGTGCCATCTCGAAAATAGCGTTATGTTGGAGCGCCTGATCAGCAGAACTGCACGGAGAAAAGGACAAACTGGCCTGAGGGTGCCAGTATTCCCCGGACAGTGTTGCGATCTTCTAGGCACGGCCGGAATGAACCTGTAGCTGCCGCAACGACACCCCAAATCACCAGTCGGCCGGTCCTCCCCACACGGTCACCCGCTAAGCTGCCACGATACAGCGGGTTGACGCCCCTAGAGCCATACCTTGCACAAGTGGATCTGGCTGCTCTTCACAATGGTTGGAGCTGCAGGAAGCTGCAACACACTTGGCCCTGGCCTTGGAGGGTCCCGCACTTCAGGTACTCATCGACCTGCCGCCTGAGGAGTGTCGTGATCTTCAGGCCCTCACCGATGCTCTCACCCGTCTTTGGACAGAGAACCTCAGCGGAACACAACAGGGAGGAGCTGACAAACCGACATCGGCGTGAAGGTGAGAGTGTGGGAGCATTTGCAGCTGACATCAGGGTCTATGTACGGAAAGGTTACCCTACTTTCTCGACAGCAGCAAGGGAAGAACTCAGTGTTCATGCTTTCCTGCGGGCCTTACACCAGAGCGTCTCCCAGCACGCCTGTCTGCTGTCGCCCAGACATTTGAGTGAGGCACTACGGGAGGCTGAACGGGCTGAAGAGGTACTACAGCTTGGGTCTCCGCACGCCAATCATCACGCCCAAGCCGCTAACGAGCAGTTGAGCGAGTGGTAGAAAGGGACCAACCTGAGGGTGTGGAGGTCAGTCGCGCCCAGCCATCATCATCCCTCCGCAATGACTGCCCTAAAGTGGGCGCTGTGGGTTTTCAGGTGGACTGTACCTAGACTGCATTATAGACGGACGGCCATGTAGTGCCTTAGTGGACACGGGTCCACTATTTGTCTATTACAGAGAGGAGTGTTGCCCGAAACAGCTGGTCCTCTTCCAAAAGACTGGACTCCTTCTAACATCGAACGCGACGGTTACGGGTGAACGGACAAAAATGCCCGGAAAGAAACTATTGACTGTAGTAGTAGGGACGAGCCAGACCAGCCACGAATTCTGGCTCATGGACATTAAAGACAAATGCATAATTGGGTTAGACTTGCTGGCCCACTGGGGAGCATGTGTTGATGTGTCCAGGGCCATCCTCGCGTAGGTAATGAGACTGTGTCGCCCAATCGGGCTGGAATCATCCTGGAAGGGCTGTTAGCTTGGATTTGCCTGGACACCACGGCTCACCGCTCCCGACCGTTGTTCGGAAGATGCAGGGACTGAAGAAGACCCCCAGGAGAGTATTGCAGCTCAGACCAGTGCTCCCCAACGGTTTTCCTCACACGACCACCCATCCACTGAGACGGTTGCTGCTGTGGAAGAATTGGGCCATCAGTGGTGAACAGCTGAGCACGCCACAGCAGGAGCAACTCCAGAAAGTATTGAACGACTTTGTGGACATTTTGCGCTCGAGAAGAGGACTGCACCAGAACCTCGTTAGTCAAACACCACATTGACACTGGCCACGCCGCCCCATTCGGTTGCGCCCCACAGATTGCCTCTTGCAAAACGCCAAGCTGCCGAAGAATTGATTCGCGAGATGGTAACCAACGACATCATTGAGCCTTCTGACAGTCCTGGGCCGCACCCATGGTCATGGTGCGGAAGAAAACGGGGTTGGCGCCTTGTGTGGACTTTCGTAAATTAAATGCAGTCACTCGAAAAGACTCTTACCCATTGCCTCGCATCGATGATGCATTGGACTATGTGGCTGGATCCCGTTGGTTCAGCACTTTGGACTTGCGCAGTGGATATTGGCAGGTAGAACTGGCAGCAGAGGACCGACCCAAAACTGCATTCACCATCGGACAAGGGCTGTGGCAGTTTAAGGTAATGCCGTTTGGACTTTGTAATGCGCCGGCCACGTTTGAAAGACTAATGGAGCGGGTCCTAAAGACATTCCCGAACCCGTTGTGTGGTCTATTTAGATGACCTGCTGATTCATGCCAGAGACTTTGACCAGGCGGTGCACAATTTAAGGGAGGTCCTGACCGCCATTCAGAGCGCCGGGTTGCGGTTAAACCCTGAGAAATGCAATCTCTCGCCCGACAGACTCAGTTTCTAGGGCACGTAATCAGCGAGAGTGGGGTGGCTACAGACCCGCAAGGTGACTGCCGTGAGCAACTGGCCCCACCAGCCAATATCACTGAACTGCGGAGCTTTTGGGTTTAGCCTCCTACTACCGAAGATTCAGAAAAACTTTGCGACCATTGCCAGCCCTTTGCACCGACTAACGAGTAAGGGCCAACAGTTTGGGTGGACGGAGGATTGCACAGCCGCCTTCCAACAGTTAAAGGCTGCCCTCGTCAGCGCCGGTCCTGGCGTACCCTGACCCCAACCAACCTTTTGTGGTGGACACTGACGCTAGCAATGTGGGGATTGGGGCCGTGCTCTCACAGAAGGGGGAGGCTGGAGAAAGAGTGATAGCTTATTACAGCTGCAGCCTCAGTCGACGGAGAGGAATTACTGTGTCACTCGGCGGGAACTGTTGGCAGTGATCCTAGCGTACGGCACTTTCGGCCCTACCTATTGGGCACTAGGTTCACACTGCGGACTGACCATGCTAGCCTCACCTGGATGTTGAATTTCAGGCAACCAGAGGGCCAGGTGGCAAGGTGGATGGAGATTCTACAAGAATATGACTTTGAGATACAGCACCGACCGGGACGGCAGCATGCCAACGCTGATGCCCTCTCCAGGCGCCCATGCCTCAGCAATGAATGTCGATATTGCCGCCGGACAAGAAGAAAGGGGGCTGGGGCCATCGCCCGCATCCGCAAGGATAGATGACACTGTTGGAGTAGGGGAGCCGTACACTATTGACCAATTGAGGCAGTTACAGGCAACGATCAAGCACTAGAAAAGGTAAAGGGCTGGTGGGAGACACAAGAACGTCCCGACTGGCAAACCGTGTCGTCACAGGGGCCTGAACTCAAAATACTCCACTCTCAGTTGGGCAACTTGGAGTTGCACGATGGCGTAATCTACAGGCGGTGGCACGCACCGGGAGGAATTGACCGGCTACAACTACTGGTTCCCCAGGCTTTGCGCCGAGGTCCTCCGATGGGTCCACGGAGCGGCTGGATCCGGACATTACGGGAACGCTAAGACAGTGCGTCGACTACGGCAGCGGTTTTATTGGCCGGTGTCGGCAAGACGCAGAGCTACACGCCCACTGCTGTGACGTCTGCACTGCACAAAAGGACCTGGTCAACGTTCTCACGCGCCATTGCAACGATACCTGGTCGGGCACCCATGGAGAGAATTGGCGTGGACATACTGGGTCCTTTTCCTGTAACGGAAGCCGGAAATCGCTACGCTTTGGTAGCAATGGACTACTTTACCAAATGGCCAGAGGCGTATGCAGTTCGGATCAGAGTGCCCCACAGCTGCCCAAAACTCGTGGATGAAATGTTCACTCGATTTGGAGTTCGGACGAGCTCCACAGCGATCAGGGCGGAACTTTGAGAGCCGTTTGTTCAGAGAGGTGTGTCAGCGACTGGGGTGAAAAGACCCGACCACCCCTTCACCCACAAAGTGATGGATTGGTCGGCGATTTAATCGCACCCTGGCCACTCAACTGGCAATTCTGACCAGTCAACACCAGCGGGACTGGGACCAACATCTGCCTTTGGTCCTATGGGCATATCGGACAGCAGTGCAGGAGTCGAGCCAATGCACGCCAGCGGGGCTGATGTTTGGAAGGGAACTTCGCACGCCGGTGGATTTAGTGTTTGGCTCACCCCCTGAGCCTGAGATTATTGGTGGGCCCGAAATGGATTATTTTAGACGGCTAAAAGAGCGGCTGGACACCGTTCATCGACTGGCCAGGGAGGCCCTGGAGGGAGCTGGAGCACGCCAAAACGGGCTTATGACTCGGGCTCATGGCCCGACGCTGAAGCCAGGGACAAAGTGTGGGTATTTTGCCCGCAACGGAAACGGGGATTGTCCCCAAAACTAGCCCACCATTGGCAAGGACCGGGAGAAATATTGGACAAAATATCGGAGGTAGTTTTCCGAGTCCGAATGCCTGGACGAGGCAGACGGGTGGTGCTGCACAAGGACCGTTTAGCACCATACCACCCACTGGCCCCAGAGCAACAACAACTCGAAAATATAAGCGGTTCTCCAACCTCCACCCCCGGCACCGAGTCAGACAGTGACAGGACTGAGCCCGACACCAGTGATGGCACCTCCGGCAGGACAAAGCGTGTCCGTCGACGGCCAGGACATTTACGTGATTTTATCTGTGATGAGTAGGGTTGTGGGGACACTAACCCTCTTAGGAGGGGGCTGTGTAACAACCCGGCAGCAAGCGCTGGCGGAGTGACGCCTCATGGGTAATTTATGTAAATAGTTTGCGGGGAAATTATGGGTAATTTATAAAAAGCTTATTGTATGTCGGAATTTACGTATTGTCATTTGTGTTGTAAATAATGGTGTGTTTGTATTTAATTGGTTGGGTGGGTTTGGGTTATCGCCGTCCGGGGGTTATTTATTTTGTAAAAAGTACCAATTTATTGAAATGTGTCTTCGTGCTTGACCTTGGCAATGGCGCAATAATGTTGAGCTTTTGTTTCTGACTATCTTCTGTAATAAAAAGATACAACAGGACAGAGCTGTTTATTTGCTAAGATGTTATCTAAGCAAACTACCGAGACACTCGGAGTCGCGGTGTATGGGGCACGAGTGTTCTCTTTCTTAAAGAGCTGGGTGCAGTTGCGTGCATGACGCTGGCAAGCCGCTAGCCGACAGCTTCGGAGAGGTGCACGGCAGAGTTCGGCTCGAAATCTTAAAAGACTCCTCCACGGGTCGCTACAGTATGAAGCCTGAAGTCCAAATAGCAAAGAAACATTTTCACAAGAATAACACAATTGCGCTTTTATTCAAAAATATAACTGCAGAAACAAAAAGCCGCCTAAACACGCGACATTGCCACCACTTTATTGTAACTGCCTCCGTGGTTTAATTGACTCAGCCCCCGCTTGGGAATCAAAAGGTCACGAGTTCGATCCTGCGCCCCTCCGTTTTGAGAAGTAAACTGCTCTTAGTCTTACTGTTTTAAAATAAAAGCATACATTTGATTTCAGTCTAACAACCGGTGCAATTTATGATCCTTGTAAAGGCTAGCTGTTTTTTTTAATTCACATTTTTTATTCTCTCAGTCGCGTTCAGAATCAATCCATACAACCCCATCTGACACAGCTGTTTTCACTAAAGACGCTATAGCTCTGCAGTGTACCACGATGCATACTAACGCCAAACACCCCCCCCCGGGTTCTGACACACAAACGCTGGCGAAGCTGCTTTCTTCGAATGGTAAAGACCAGTAACTTCGGCGCTATATGCAATCATCAGACACTCCCCATCTGCCCGTGTTGTTCAAACACAGGAACATATATTGGTGTAAAAGTATAACAAAAGTGCACTTTTATTCAAGTGCACTTTTTCCATCGCCTTTTCCTGTAAGAAGCAATGTACACACTTCTCTCTATGCTGTGGTTTCTATTACACACCTGAAAGAAAGAGACAATATATGTGAAAATATAATCGCACTAATGCAATATTATTTGAAAACGAACAGCGTCAGATCAGGTGTGAATTTATGCAGGAACTGGAAATTCTCTGATGCGGGACCTTCCCCCAGGGAAGAAAGTACAGTGTCAGGTGCTCATTCAGTGTAATAGAAACCATAGCACAGAGAGGTGTGTACACGGCAACAAGTACACGTGTCGAAATGTAGGTAGGACGGTCCTTGGGTGTGTGGGAACTGTTAATATTTGAATGTGATGATTTTATATAGCACGGAATTAAAATCTGCACTTCTTAGCATTGCACCATGCAAGCTGTCGTATCAATCGCCTACTGTAACTTGCTTTCTTTTTTCTTCGGTTATACAGGTAGTTTTGAATAAAAGTGCACTTGTTTTGTTTGCGAAATGAAGTGTCTGCGTGCACTTTTCGTGGCATTACACGTGTATTTTTTGAGCATGCCCGTTTGAGCAGTATAAAAAGTATTGAAAAGTATAACAAAACAACGGGCAGATGGGGAGTGTCTGATGATTGCATATAGCTCCGAACTTACTGCTCTTTACCATTCTCTCCTCTGCGTGCCCTGGAGTACAAAAGAAACAGAATACAGGCGCGCTATAGCTCTGCGCTGAACCACGATGCATACTAACGCCCCCCCCCCACCTGGTTCTGACACACAGACGCTGGCGAAGCTGCCTTCTTCGTATCTCACCGTCACTTGATTTTCTTTTTATTCAGTTTTATTGAGTGTTCCTGCCAGTCCCGCATGTTGCTGTATGCTGGATATTTTCACATGTATTGCAATATTATTTGAAAGCGAACAGCGTCAGATCAGGTGTGAATTTATGCAGGAACTGGAAATTCTCTGATGCGGGACCTTCCCCCAGGGAAGAAAGTACAGTGTCAGGTGCTCATTCAGTGTAATAGAAACCATAGCACAGAGAGGTGTGTACACGGCAACAAGTACACGTGTCGTAAATGTAGGTAGGACGGTCCTTGGGTGTGTGGGAACTGTTAATATTTGAATGTGATGATTTTATATAGCACGGAATTAAAATCTGCACTTCTTAGCATTGCACCATGCAAGCTGTCGTATCAATCGCCTACTGTAACTTGCTTTCTTTTTTCTTCGGTTATACAGGTAGTTTTGAATAAAAGTGCACTTGTTTTGTTTGCGAAATGAAGTGTCTGCGTGCATTTTTCGTGGCATTACACGTGTATTTTTTGAGCATGCCCGTTTGAGCAGTATAAAAAGTATTGAAAAGTATAACAAAACAACGGGCAGATGGGGAGTGTCTGATGATTGCATATAGCGCCGAACTTACTGCTCTTTACTATTCTCTCCTCTGCGTGCCCTGGAGTACAAAAGAAACAGAATACAGACGCGCTATAGCTCTGCGTTGAACCACGATGCATACTAACGCCCCTACCCCCCACCTGGTTCTGACACACAGACGCTGGCGCTGCCTTCTTCGTATCTCACCGCCACTTGATTTTCTTTTTATTCAGTTTTATTGAGTGTTCCTGCCAGTCCCGCATGTTGCTGTATGCTGGATATTTTCACATGTATTGTCTCTTTCTTTCAGGTGTGTAATAGAAACCACAGCATAGAGAGAAGTGTGTACATTGCTTCTTACAGGAAAAGGCGATGGAAAAGTGCACTTGAATAAAAGTGCACTTTTGGTATACTTTTACACCAATATATGTTCCTGTGTTTGAACAACACGGGCAGATGGGGAGTGTCTGATGATTGCATATAGCCGAAGTTACTGGTCTTTACCATTCAAGAAAGCAGCTTCGCCAGCGTTGTGTGTCAGAACCCGGGGTGGGGGTGTTTGGCGTTAGTATGCATCGTGGTACACTGCAGAGCTATAGCAGCGTCTTTAGTGAAAAACAGCTGTGTCAGATGGGGTTGTATGGATTGATTCTGAACGCGACTGAGAGAATAAAAAATGTGAATTAAAAAAAAAAAAACAGCTAGCCTTTACAAGGATCATAAATTGCACCGGTTGTTAGACTGAAATCAAATGTATGCTTTTATTTTAAAACAGTAAGACTAAGAGCAGTTTACTTCTCAAACGGAGGGGCGAGGATCGAACTCGTGACCTTTTGATTCCAAGCGGGGCTGAGTCAATTAAACCACGGAGGCAGTTACAATAAAGTGGTGGCAATGTCGCGTGTTTAGCGGCTTTTGTTTCTGCAGTTATATTTTTGAATAAAAGCAATTGTGTTATTCTTGTGAAAATGTTTCTTT
>NW_024382605.1:0-25000 GCF_016835505.1 Polypterus senegalus
ATAAAAGCTGAGGAAGAGTACATGTCACCACACATGTTTAAGAAGAGACTGGAAAAGAGAAACAGTGGAGAGTGGAAAAAGAAATGTGGATTGACATCCATGAAGAAGAAAAGTCTGGAGGTAGAATGTGGACACCGCACGTTATGTGTGTAATTGATGTTTGTGAGCAAGGTATGATAAAGAGGAAAGGTATGGAATGGTGATGACATCACATCTGAATTTGACATGTGACACCAGTTATAGGTGCAAGGTGGGTCAAACAGGTGAAACCAGACATGACATCAGTCAGGAAGACGTTTGATAAGATGAGAAGTGGGGAGTGAAGATGACACCAAAATCATGACAGAACATCAAAAATGAACCTACTAAAACTATTGGATATGAATCATATACTCACAGCAGAACCAGGCTCACCAGGCTCACCGGGTGGACCTTGGAAACCTTGGGGACCCTGAAAATGAGCAAAATAATGTGGTTAGCAGAATCCATAAAGCAGCAGGCCTATCATTGTCTATTAAGCCCATTAAGTGAGCATTAATTAGGGTGGAAATTACTGGCCTACTGAAACGTTAACCAAAAATGTACTTACGGGAGAGCCTGCAGGTCCAGGAGGACCACGGGGACCCATTGGACCCTAGAAGGGGAAACACAAAAAAGGAAAGATCAAAATGTGAAAGGGAACCCAAGAAAAGGTAAGATGTTTGCTTGGTGGGTGGCTTACTATGTGACCCAGTACTAGGCCTGGACAACACAAGCCACTTGGATGGATTTAGAGGACCCCGAGTGGGGATCACACATGCACTTCAAGCCTTCCGATCACATTTTGGAATTTGACCAGGAAAAGGCAGATTCTTACCATGGGGCCGGGAACTGCCATTCCACCGCCTGACTTCTCATCATAGCCAGCACCCATTTGAGGAGCGAAGTTCTGTAGAGAAGAAGACAAGAGGGATTCTCAGCTACTGCATTTGTTAGGCTCCAGATTGAGGGGACAAACTCCCATTTCAGCTGTCATTTCTGAAATAAAGGCGCTATACTCACTCCGCCAAGGCCAGGGGGACCAGGAGGACCAGGGGGGCCAGGGAGACCAGGCTGTCCAGGGATGCCATCGTTGCCAGAAGGCCCAGGGAGTCCCTGTGAATGAGAAAAAGAGAAGATGCACTTGTCAGTAATCATCCAAACTGGAGAAAACAAAGGTGAGAGGGTTTGACTAAAGTGCCACTGCTCTAAAATACTAAATGCTTGAAAGTGTCAACCAGAGGAGACCTCAAGCCAAAGCAAACATCCTACAAGGCATTGGTTGAAACAAGCAAGGCCCTCATGAGAAGCTCAATCCAAAGAGCCCTAAAGCGGGCACTGGGCGGCACTGCCATCACTGACTACACTACCAGGCATGATTCTGGGGAAAAGACAACACAGTGACACCTACCCGGTCACCTTTCATTCCACGCTCTCCCTTTGGTCCTGGAGGTCCCTATAATTGAGAAAAAAATATAATAAATAGAGTTAATTATACATTAAAAACTTAAAGCTTTATACACATATATGTGATTGCATATATGAAGGAAGAAGAGAACTAGAGGCAAAATGTCCACTGGTATACAAATGGCTGCACAACAAACGACCAATATTCTAGAGCATATTTATGACAACTTAAAGGCACTATAATCACATGCTTATTCACATATTATTGTGAACGAGCTATTACATATTAATGGGTTAATTGATTGGTTATAATCATTAACAATTTAGGTCATGTGTATGCACCCCACCAATAGCATAGCATTCCGCTCAATCATTCATTCAGTCAAGCCAAAGGTTCAAAAAGTCCAAATAAAAAAGAAATAATCACCTGGACTTCTGGGTAGGGCTCTTGGGCGACTAGTGAAGAAAAGAACAGACATGAATGAGTACATGTGTTTAAAATAATCATTTGAGTTATCTCATCATGAAGTTATGCATAGTGGAGTGAAGACGCTTCACTTTTATGCAAATCGTCAATCTTCCCTAACTGTACACACCTAAATGTCACATAGCATATTTGATCCAAAAGTAATGATTTTAATTTAGAAGAAATGATGGCTGCTGGTTGCATAAAGAAAGAAATAAAAAAAGAAAGAAAGAAAGAAAGAAAGAAAGAAAGAAAGAAAGAAAGAAAAGAATGAATATAGAGGCGCTCTATGTAAGGTGCGTGCGCATCTGCAAGTCAATAGCGCTTCCTGCTGGACGTTGCCGAACTCCTCCAGGTCTTTCTCTCCATGTCTCCTGGCCAACTGTCCACCTGAATCGCTCACGCTGCGCTGGCAGGCGTACGTGTGGAAAAAGACGAGAGAAATGCATAGGTACCCTCGGCATCGGGGCAGATGGGACAGCATTCTCCGTGAGGGATCTCTGGATTGTCGCATTCAATGGCTTCCTCACAGATCACATCGTCGCAGAGGATGTTGCCGCTGTCACACACGCAGATCTGGCACGGTTCAGGTTTCCATACGTCTTTATCGTTGTACAACTGGCCATCTTTCATACAGCTGCCGAATGGATCTGATAGTAGAGGGGAGAGGAACGGGGGTGCGGTGAGTCTAGGCTCCGCCCACCGAAGCACACCACAGACCCGCAGGTAACAAGAAGCGCACGACTTGAAGTGATGTTTGCTATGCAACTTCCAGCACATATTTCCCATTGAATAATTGTACTTGGAAAAAAAAATCAATTTTATTCATATTTGTGCGTGTACAGAGACAGACAGACAGAACAGACAGACAGACAGACAGACAGATAGACAGATAGACGGATAGATAGATCCGTCTAGCACTTCCTGATAGAGCAAACTTCATCATATGCATTGCTTTGCTTCACCATTTTCCGCAAATAAATACACTGAAAGGAAAAAATGACGGAAGCTACCAAACTTAAACTAACATTTAACAAAATCGCAATGCCATTTTCCTCTTGCACGATCACAATCTTATGTGTTCTTGCAGATCCCTGGGAACTATTTCCTCTACCCTCCACGTTTTACATTGTAAACGCAGAGACAAGGAAATACTCTTAATTGCTTTATTATATTTATAGTAATAAATTAATACGTTAAATGTAATCCCTTTGTAAAAACGGATTGTAAATCCGAAAGGACCACTGGCTCTTACCAGTCATGACCACAAGGTGGCGTCAAAGCGCCACGTGATGTTAGCATATCCCGCCTCGCTTTAAACTCCGCTAACCCGAACTCTCCTGTCATCTGACGCCACTGCATATTTTAAAGTAATTGATCGCAGTTGTATTGGCACATAACACTGCGCAGTTGCTTTTTTTCTTTTCTGATTGCTGGTAATTAGATTGGTCTGTTTTTCCACTGTTTAAAATACGATTACTATATATACAGCGTGGCGCAGTTCTCAGGATTCGCCACGAGGTGGCAAGCACGGCTCAAGAAAGCAGATTATCCAAACTTTCCAACATCCCCGAAACTTTCAGATGAAGTGATGTCTAGACCACTTTAACTGCAGACGGGGAAATAATCTCTACTTTGCTTTTTTAATGCAACTTAAAATCTTCATTCTGTTGCTAGAATTACTTTAGAGAACATACTTTTGGCCATGGTGGCTTTAAACAGAGTGCGGCAATCTCCCTGCACAGTTATTCTCAAAATTGCGCATAAAAAATTAGCCTGCGGGCGTCTTTTTTATGTGCATGCAGCTTCCTTTTAGAAACTTGTTCAAGTTTGACAGTCTCCTGGGGACATGTCTTTGCAGGCATTGTACACGCCCACCGTGTAGAATGTGATAAAAAAAGAATAGGAGCAAAGCCCCCGAGCAGTCGCTCGCTTATTATTATGACTTTTTTTTTTTTCTTTGCGTGGCTCATTTTTATTAATAACTTATAAATCACGCACCACGACTCATTTAGCGAAAGCAAAGACCATCATGCAATATGCTGGCTAACAGTTTGCTTTGGTATCAGAAGTGCCCAGCATCCAAAAATTTAATCTTTCGATTAAATTTTATAACATTTTTTCATAATTAAATCATAATAAAAGCGATAACAAATACATTTTTAACAGAGGTTTAATCTCCGTAACTAACCTTAGAAATTGGAATATACTAGCCCAATAAAATCATCGGAAAGTTTTACTCACAGTCATCCTCGCCTTGAGCGTTTGCCAAAAATACAGTTGCTGCTAGGAGCAACACTAGCCGGGTATCCACAAAGCTGAACATGTCTAAATATTAGACATGTAGACTCTTTGAGGTCAGGTGAAAGCTCGCTCCTTAGAGTCCAGTCATACACGTCAGGTGAGGGTCTTTGTATCTCCAGGCCAGACCTCAGCAGAAACTTCCTACTGCCTAAACTTTGCAGTGAGCGGGGTTTTTATATGATAAAGCGCCTTTGGGGGAGGAGCGCGCAGTCCCAACAAAGTTCTGCATGTGCGGCGCTGGACGCCCCTCCTTCGGTATTGAGGGGGCTGGCTGAAGAAAGAAAGGGGGAATCCTCCTTTCTTTGGATATTCTTTGTCTCTGCCTCTCTCTCTCTCTCTCTCTATCTATCTGTCTATCTTCGGACTTCAGAAACTTTTTTTTGTGTAGTGATGGGGGTTTCGAGGACAAGAAAACGAAGAGATGGAAGATGTGACAGACCAGCGGTCCTCGGCGTGAGAACGGCGACCCACCAGCCCCACGGGTCCGGGACGAGCCGTCTCGACATCCCGTGGGAGACTACAGGGTGTCACCCGTCCAGCTCATCGGGGTCGTTTTGCTTCTTTGAATGAGTTAGAAAGGTGCTATTCTCTTCTTTCTTTCTTTCTTTCTTTCTTTCTTTCTTTCTTTCTTTCTTTCTTTCTTTCTTTCTATTTGTGTTCAAGTGTATTGTTTCTCTGTTTCCTTAGTACTGATAAAAGATTTATTGATGTGAATAATAAAATTGATGTCAAAACTCAATTCAACATTTTCTTTCTTTCTTTCTTTCTTTCTTTCTTTCTTTCTTTCTTTCTAAACTTAATTGCATATTGTGCGAGGTGCTATATGTGCGCATCTTTCTTTCTTTCTTTCTTTCTTTCTTAACTTAATTACGTATTGTGCGAGGGGGTAGATGTGTGCATCTTTAATTCTTTCTTTCTTTCTTTGTAACTTTTTTTGAAAGGTGCTATGCGCATATTTCTTTCCTTTGCTACTTAATTATTCCGTAATGTGAAAGATGCTATATCTCCGCTTCCTCATTTCACGCCACTTTCTTCAGGCGAACCTAAGTAAGTTTTATTCATGTCCATTCCGCTCTGTATCTCTATCAGAGGGTATTTTTATCAGAGGGTATTAGAAATAAAATATCCGAAAAAACAACCTTGAAAATTCTAATGGTGATCGTTCACTCACGACTACCTCTGGGGGGCAGAGAAGGAATCTTGAAAGCAAAGCGCGGTGTTCTGTGTAGTCTCGCGCACACCTGAGCAAAGGTTCAAAACAGAAGAGGTTTTAATTTTCGTTCTTATCTCCATTCAGAGGAACGTTGTGCCCTGGAATCTACGCACTGCAGATAAGAAAACGCACAATGCCAGCTAGACGTGAACTGTGTGAAAATGCAAACAATGTAGAATTGAATGTATGATTCTGTGTTATTCAGTTATTAATGAAGAGCTTATTGTGTTGTGCTTGAATTTTTTCGAATGTGACAGGTGCAATATAAGATAGATAGATAGATAGATAGATAGATAGATAGATAGATAGATAGATAGATAGAGATAGATATGAAAGGCGCTATATAATAGATTGCGATATCTATCTATCTATCTATCTATCTATCTATCTATCGCGCCTTACATATCTGTCATCCTCATATCTATCTACTATATATCGCCTTTTATGTCTATCTATCTATCTATCTATCTATCTATCTATCTATCTATCTATCTATCTATCTATCTATCTATCTATCTATCTATCTATCTATCTATCTATCTATCTGTCCCGTTTCTTGCGCCGACTTGTCAAAACTTTATTTAGATTCGAGTTTTGCAGATCAGGGTGGTGATAGTTTGAGTGAAAAAAAGATTTTTAGTTTGTTTTTCTAAATAAATATGCTCATCTTATTAACTTTCCTTTTTCTCTTCTTAGCTTTTATTCCCATTTTCCCAGTCCCTCAAATTTTCAACTCTCCCTTCGAGCTTCTGCTCGATAAAAAAACATGTTGATTCAGAGCATCTCAATAAAAAGACATTATAACAAAGTTGAAAGAAAATCCCGAGTAATACTACATCTCCCCTTTCATTCAATGTCTAAGCAGCCATTTCACATTTAATACGAAATAAAGATTTTAGTTGCTTTTCTCTTTTCATGTGAATCTTTGTTTTGGCATGAATACATTCCACGTTGAATGCTTGGGGTTTGCTCAAATGGCACATGGAAACCATACAATTATGGAAAGATTATAATTATATTCAAAATAGATATTTACTGAGTAATAAGCTACCCTTTCTTCCTTAACAAAATATATATTTGACGGCAATTGTTTTAAACGCGTTCTTGGTAAATACAATACGGGTTAAAAGTTTTACATATGGAAGAAGAGTCTTTTTTGTGTAATGCTTTTGGAAACATGATTTAGATGCAGGAGTCTCAAAACGCGCATAAAAAATAGAATCAAATCTTACTTTTTTTAAAAATGGACATGCCTCACAATTTTCTAGCAGCCCATCTTTTTGTTTGCACGTGCCGAAAGTTTTGCAGAACAATTGCTGTTGCGTGATGAAGTTCTTTTTTTTTTCGCTCAAAAATAAAAAGTGACACGTTGGTATAATCCAAAGTCTGCGTATATCTTAAATTTACTTGAAATGTAATTAGTCACATCGCATAGGCTTTTTTTTTTTTTGAAGACAGAATGGAGGAGGCATTTCAAAGTGTGCAATGGGGGACACGTTGCAAGTTAATTTTCACAAATGTTCAATCCCAGTTGGTAATTTAACTGCAATAATGTGGAACTTTTCCAAACTGCGTGCGTTTAATTTTTTTTTTTCAAAAGTATGACAGGATAAAAGAATGCAATCGTTTAACTTTCAAAAATGCCACCTCATCACTCGGAGTTTAGATTGAGGGCATATAAAGGGAGGCGGCCTCTAATCTAAAATCCTTGCGAATCCGCACCTCCCGATCACAGCCCCCCCGACACATACACACAGCACACACATGCTCCCCCCACATTTATTATAGGATAAACTGTTAAAGGTGTGCAACAACGTGGCGCTGGAATCATTAACACGCGGAAGAAGAACTTCGGCTATAATGTCAGACTACATTTTATTGAATTTTTTTGTATTCCGAAGTCTAACTTTCATTGTAACCGAGCGTTTTATGTTGGAAGTGACAAAAAAAAAAAGCCCGTCCAGTCGCAGGATGAGCTGTCAACACAAAAAAGGACCAAGTCCACCCTTAAAAAAATGATGGTCCTGGAGCGGTTCTTTAAAAGCGATGTCATATTGAACCATTTTTGGTTCTCATCCACATGAAGAACCTTTTATCCATTTCGATCTGTAACAGGATTCAAAAATGACAATGAATCGAGAACAACAGATTTGTGAAATGCCGATAGCTCCTGCTTTTAAAAGGGCTCTAGCTACGTGTATGTTAACGCAGGCTAAGTCCAGGTTTTCTTCATTTAGTGTCCGGCTATGTATCAAAACACATTTCAGTTTCTATTCTACATATCAGAAAGTTTTTCAAAGCACAAACAATCAACCTCATATGCAAAGAACCCTTCCCAGAATGAAATGGTGCTGGATCAAGTAGAGGTTTCCATACAAACTCCCCGTTAGGAACATTTTACTGTTGAAATATTGATCTTTGATGGATCGTGAGACTTAACAGAGAATCTCATTTACGTCTCATTGAAGAATCGACTTTATCAGAGATGTTTCTTCTCGAATTCCTTAGGTGAAGGTGCCAGAGTGGTTCTCCAGAGCGATGCCATAAGGAAACCATTTTTGGTTCCCAAACCACCCATCACTGCCTACAATCACAAAAGCTAAGTTCAGGTTGTCTTGGTCAGTTCATCACGTCCTGGTACTTCATAAATGACAATGAATCAAGAACAACAGATTTGTGAAATGCCGATAGCTCCTGCTTTTAAAAGGGCTCTAGCTACATATATGTTAAAATCCAGGTTTTCTTAATTTAGTGTCCGGCTATGTATCAAAACACATTTCAGTTTCTATTCTACATATCAGAAAGTTTTTCAAAGCACAAACAACCAACCTGATATGCAAAGAACCCTTCCCAGAATGAAATGGTGCCCGATCAAGTAGAGGTTTCCATACAAACTCCCCGTTAGGAACATTTTACTGTTGAAATATTGATCTTTGATGGATCGTAAGACTTGACAGAGAATCTCATTTACGTTTCATTGAAGAATCGACTTTATCAGAGATGTTTCTTCTAGAATTCCTTAGGCGAAGGCACCAGAACGGTTCTCCAGAGCGATGCCATAGGGAAATCATTTTTGGTCGCCAAAACACCCATCCACATGAAGATCCCAGAAAGATGCATTTATTTATTTAGATCCATAATATTCTCCATGTAATACGTATGAATAGATAGTAACAGATTTAGGAAATCCCAAGGGGTCCTGATTTTGAAAGGACCCTCACTGCCTACAATCACACAAGCGAAGATCAGGTTTTCTTGGTCAGTTCATCACGTCCTTGTACTTCATAAATGACAATGAATCAAGAACAACAGATTTGTGAAATGGCGATAGCTCCTGCTTTTAAAAGGGCTCTAGCTACATATATGTTAAAATCCAGGTTTTCTTAGTTTAGTGTCCGGCTATGTATCAAAACACATTTCAGTTTCTATTCCACATATCAGAAAGTTTTTCAAAGCACAAACAACCAACCTCATATGCAAAGAACCCTTCCCAGAATGAAATGGTGCTCGATCAAGCAGTGGTTTCCATACAAACTCCCCATTAGGAAAATTATACTGTTGAAATATTGATCTTTGATGGATTGTGAGACTTGACAGAGAATCTCATTTACGTTTCATTGAAGAATCGACTTTATCAGAGATGTTTCTTCTCGAATTCCTTAGGTGAAGGTGCCAGAGTGGTTCTCCAGAGTGATACCATAGGGAAACCATTTTTGGTTGCCAAAACAGCCATCCACATGAAGATCCCAGAAAGAATTATTTATTAATTTAGATTCATAACATTCTCCATGTAGTAAGTAACTATGAATAGATGATAACAGATTTAGGAAATTCCAAGAGGTCCTGATTTTGAAAGGACCCACACTGCCTTCAGGTTCAAGTTCAGGTTTTCTTGATCAGTTCACGTCCTGCTAGGTCACCCACCATGTATTAAAGATTTCTGCATTTTTTTTCAACATACTAGGAAGTTCAAAACATAAAGAACCAGCTTCACATGCAAAGAACCCATCCCAGAAGGAAATGGCGCTTGGTCAAGCCATGGGCATCGTAGTAAGAAGAGAAAGAGTAATGAATACACAGGTCCCACTGGGGCCCACAAAGCCTGGAGTGGAAAGTTTGAATTTGTGAAGAAGAGGCCCACAGAGACTACTTATGTCTAGGGTCCAGCGGTTCTGTGCTACACCCCTGGGTCAGATCTATGAGGAACCACATGACCCAGTAAAGAACCATGAAGTTCCATTACAGAGCCAACTTTTTTAAGAGTTTATGGATTGATCTTGACTTTGCTGATGATGCTTTGATCTTTGCAGAATCAATGGAGGCTCTGATTGGGGCTCTTGAGAGACCGAGTGAGGGGTCTGAGTGCCCTGATAAAAACTAACATCCAGGCCTTTAATGACCTCTTGGGCACATCAGCAGTTTATCTGTCTGCGGAGAGAGTGTCAGCCTCATCTAGAGGTTTACTTACTCGGCAGTGACATTCGTTTGTCTGGTGACTCTTCCTATGAAGTTAGTAGACGGATTGGGTGAGCATGAGGTCGCTGGAAAGGGGTGTGTGGTGCTCTCGATATCGATGTAAAAGGATGAAGGTCCAAGTCTTTAGAGTCCTGGTGCTTCCTGTTTGTGAGACATGGACGCTATCCAGTGATCTGAGATGAAGACTGGACTCCTTCACGTGTGTCTCTTCGGAGGGTTCGTGGGGGCCACTGGTTTGACTTTGTGTTGCTCATAGAGTCCTGAAAGAGGCACATGACCTGCATTGTGAGAGACCGTCAGTTACGGCACTACGGCCATGTGGTGCGATTTCCCAAGGGTGATCTGGCTCATTGCTGAGGACCCAAATGGCTGGACCTGGCCAAGGGGATGCCCATGAAACATCTGGCTGCAGCAGATAGATGACCATTTCCGAAGGGTGGGACTGGGACGCATGTCTGTCCTTGGGGGGGGGGGTTTCCAACCAGGATCCTGAGCTGCTTCGTCATGTAGTGCGTGCGGCAATGCACTGCACCAATGCCTGCTCCTCCAAACCTAACCTGATCTCACCTGACTGACCTTATGAAATTGTAAGACAACTATGTCTCACTCAAGCCTCCTCTGACCATTCCAAAGTGAAGTTACTATAGTAGGCCACATTGGAAAAAATAATAAGCTCTTTACTGTTGCTTATTAAATGTTATTAAGGCCCAATGAAGCCTTTGTTAAGGTCTTATTACATAACGGTAAATTAGTAACATGAGGGAAAATGAAAAAATCAAGGCAACTCACCCTTTAATACCGATAACTGCCAGGAGAACTTCACAGTTCTATCACTTCTCCACATGGTCTCCCTGCAGGTCGATGCACTTCTTGTGTCATTTTCCTAACTTCTTCTATTCTTTGCGAGAAGAAGCTTTTCATCTGCTCCAGAATCCAGGTCTGCACTGCTTCCTTAATCGCATCATCAGAGCTGAACCTGCAACCGCTCAGGGCCGTCTTAATGCATGGGCACGCTGGGCAGTTACCCGGGAGCCCCATGCTAATCTATGTATGTTGTGACTTGCTGATGGTTGTGTAGGTAGGGGCCCCAGTGCGCTACTTTGCCTGGGGGGGCTATAATTCTGGCTGTCATTTTAAGAGCATCATAGCCCCCCCAGGCAAAATAGTGTGCTGGGGCCCCCGTTTTGATAGCAGAACAGAAAAGTGCAAAGGCATCAGAAACATCGTGGGCCCCTATGCTCTTGTGTACCCCCCGGCCAGTGCCATTGTGCTCATACGTTAAGATGGCTGCAAGGGATTTCCACTACATGGTTTGTCTACTTGCTCACAGCGATGGACCCATGTCTCATGTCTGTTGACAATTCGCTCCAAAACACTCTGATTTTCTTGGTAACGTTTCAGGAAATCAATGGCAACATTCACCCGTGCCTGCTTGTGTAGATCAGTAAGCATTCTGTGTTTGTAAATGGATACCTGTTTTGCGGCAACTTAACGGTATCGCAAGCAGGGCTCTTTTTTCTGTGACAGTATGCACCGATACACTGTACTGGCACCTCAGCTGCAACAGCTGGTTTTGGCATCGACTACATATTACATGACTTTAAAATCAGTTTTGTGCTGTCCAAATTTGTACCTGTCGCTGTGTGTTCTACATTAACTGGTTCTGGTATGTATTACATTCTTCCCTATTTTTGTTGGTCCTTTTTTTGTTTAATTGCTTTATTATGGATTTTATCACCAGCAGTACCAAACCATCACAAGGGGGGCTTACGGAACTGGTGCTGCCAGCCATGTAACCCATTTTGGGCTACCAGGGGAACTATACTAAGGGGCCTCTTGTTGCAGTGCATAATGTAACTGGTTTCTGCCAAATCTATACTGCCCATGGTCTGCATACAGGGAGCCACTTTGTGCATCAATTATATAGTGCCTTTCACTTCTATCTATCTATCTATCTATCTATCTATCTATCTATCTATCTATCTATCTATCTATCTATCTATCTATCTATCTATCTATCTATCTATTATAAAGTGCCTTTCTATTCTATCTATCTATCTATCTATCTATCTATCTATCTATCTATCTATCTATCTATCTATCTATGTATTATATAGTGCCTTTCACTTCTATCTATCTATCTATCTATCTATCTATCTATCTATCTATCTATCTATCTATCTATCTATCTATTATATAGTGCCTTTCACTTCTATCTATCTATCTATCTATCTATCTATCTATCTATCTATCTATCTATCTATTATAGAGTGCCTTTCACTTCTATCTATCTATCTATCTATCTATCTATCTATCTATCTATCTATCTATTATTATATAGTGCCTTTTACTTCTATCTATCTATCTATCTATCTATCTATCTATCTATCTATCTATCTATCTATCTATCTATGTATTATATAGTGCCTTTCACTTCTATCTATCTATCTATCTATCTATCTATCTATCTATCTATCTATCGTAATACACAGCTCAAAAAATATAAGCTAACACTTAATCATCCCAGTCCAACACTAACTCAATGAAACTTCAGGGATATCAGTCTGTCCAGTTAGGAAGCAGAAGTTGATTGTGAATCATCGTCACCTGCATGTCGGTGGTCCCGTTCAGTCGTCCACTGAGAGTGTGTGCAGCTCATATATATGGGGGCACCAAAATCTTTTAAGTGCTGTAAATGTGTCAATCCGGTCCTGCTTTCACGGCAGCACAGGGCGTAAGGTTTGGTACCAGACGATCCATCGCAGATCCCTTTATTAATTATTTCAGTCGCACATTCTTGTTGAAATTCGTATTTAAATATGACTTCAACAACCTTGAGAGCACGCTTTATTTACCGTTAAAACACCTGCAAAGGTGCAGCCATTGAGCAGGCACACGGTTGGAGTTTCGCGATGCTCACCTACACCTTCGCGCAGGCGCCTTTCCTTTTCCGCGGCAGAGGCGCGCGCACGTGCACACTTGAGGTTCGTCGTAAAGTCCCAGGGCACTGTCGGTTAAATGCGCTCCTCTCCGCGATCCTGCTCACTGGATCATTTTTTTTTATATAAAGGTTTTGTAATGACAGAGGGATCGCCGCAAGCCTCTCTATATCAAGGATCGCCATCGTGTCTTAGCTGTTCATTCTTTAAATATTAGCACCCCAGGACAAAAGGTTATGGCCATTTAGCTCAGTGACTAAATTATTTGAAAGAGTGAATTAGAATTAGTTCTGGGTTCAAAACCACCTGTAACATTATATTTTGTATTTGGCTGTAATTGGACAATCAATAAATCTCATTTCAGAAATCACGACATACACTCACTGAACAAATTTTTTTGAACTAATACTGGGTTGGGCCTCCTTTTGCTCTTCCTTTCGAGATTCTGGTCCATGTTGACACGATTGTGTTACGCGGTTTCTGCAGATTTGTCAGCTGCCTGATTTGTCTCCCAAATTCCAAAGGTGTTCTGCTGGATTCAGATCCAGTGACTAGGAAGGCCACTGAAGACCAATGAACACAAAGCTATGTTCATGAAATCTTTTTAGTTGGTGACATGGTGCGTTATTGTGTTGAAAGCAGCCATTAGAAGATGAGTCAATTATGGCCATGAAGGGTAAGCAACGATACTCTGATACACCTCAGCCTTCAAAACAATAAGTGATTGGTCTTAATGAGCCCTGAAGTGTGCAAAAAAAAATCTTCTGCACATCATTAAACCACCAGCACCAGCTTGGACTGTTCACACACAACAGGTTGGGCACATGGATTCCTACTGTTGGTGCCTACCATCTGTCTGTCTGATTCATCAGACCAGGCAACGTTTTTCAAGTCTTCAACTGACCCTGTGGCCATCGCAGCCTTAGCTTTCTGTTCTTAGCCGACAGGAGGGGAAACCAACTTGGTCTTCTGCTGTTGTAGCCCATCCGCCTTAAGGTTTTCGAGATGTTTTCTGTTCACCACAGTTACAGCATCAGAGTCTTTCTTTTACTTTGAATCATTCTGGCCTGTCTCCTCTAAACTCTGTTATCAACAAGGCATTTCTATCTGCAGAACTGCCACTCACCGGATGTTTTTTTGCTTTTCTCGGAGTAAAATCCCAGAAGATCAGCAATTTACAGAAATACTCAAGGAAGCCCCTCTGGCACCAACGCGTATGCCACGGTCCTGATCACTGCAGATCGCATTTGTTTTCCCCCTTTTTTAATTTGTGATGTGAACATCAACTGAAGCGTCTGATCTGCATCTGCATAATGTTATGCACTGCCACGTGATTGGCCGATGAGATAATTGCACAGAGAAGCAGGTCTACAGGTGCTCCTCTCCGTTTGCTCAGTAAGCATTTGAGTAAAACTTCGCTCAGACTGCTGCTGATTCACTTTGAATCATTTTTCAAATTTCTGCAGAGTAGCAGAATTCTGTAATACAGAAATAAAAAAAAAAAACATTAAACATCAAAATTAAAAAAATAATAATACCAATACACCATAACTACTTCTGTGATATCTTGTATATTTGGAGTCCTGTTTGGGTGCCACCATTAAAAGATAGTGCCCTTTAAATTCCTTGCCCTAAGAGCCAACTTACTCTCAATATTGTGACATGAGTGCTTATTAGTGACAGCAATTAGCCAGTGAAAGGCGCTACATACAAATCAGCACACTTGGTATTTTCATCCAGCCATCTTTCTAACCCATTTATGCAAGGCAGGGGGGCAGCTGGAGCCTGTGCCAACAATCAATGGGTGCAAGGCAGGAATAATCAATCCCTGGGTGGGGTGCCAGTTCATCTTAGGGTTATCACACACACACACACACACACACACACACACACACACACAAACAGGACAGTTTAGCCACTCCAATTACCCCAAACCTGCATGTCTTTAGATTGTGGGAGGACACGAGGAGAACATGCAATCTGCAGACAGGCAAAACCCAAGAGGCGCCCACCAGTCTCCTTACCGGGAGGTGGCAGCACCACCCTACCACCCCTGGGATTTTTATAACCTATCTAATAAATGAATATGACATTTTTCAAACAGTCACTTAGTCAGTCATTAATTATCTGACCTGCTATATCCTAAAACAGGGTCACGGGGGTCTGCTGGAGCCAATCCCAGCCAGCACAGGGTGCAAGGCAGGAAACAAACCCCGGGCAGGGCACCAGCCCACCTTAGGAAACATATAAGGAATTACAATAATCAAGGCGAGATGTAATAAGAAGGATTTTAGTTTAGAGGGGACTGGGCGGTCTCTTGGTCTGGAACCCCTACAGATTTTATTTTTTTCTCCAGCCTTTGGAGTTTTTTTTTTTCTGTCCACCCTGGCCATCGGACCTTACTCTTATTCTATGTTAATTAATGTTGACTTATGTTTATTTTTTATTGTGTCTTCTATTTTTCTATTCATTTTGTAAAGCACTTTGAGCTACATTCTTTTGTATGAATATGTGCTATATAAATAAATGTTGATTGATTGATTGATTGATTGATTTAGAAATTTGCCTTAGTTGATAAAAACTGGACTTTACTACCATGGAGATTTGTTTTTCAAAACTTAGTGATGACTCAAAGATGATACCTCAGTTTCTAGCATTATTATAAATCATTGCTGCCAAAGGTCCTATCGCTGAAAAAAGTATAACCTCCATTCATCCATCCATTTCCCAACCCGCTATATCCTAACTACAGGGTCACGGGGGTCTGCTGGAGCCAATCCCAGCCAACACAGGGCGCAAGGCAGGAAACAAACCCCGGGCAGGGCGCCAGCCCAACACAGGGCACACACAGACACATACCAGGGACAATTAAGGATTGCCAATGCACCTAACCCACATGTCTTTGGACTGTGGGAGGAAACCGGAGAACCCAAAGGAAACCCACGCAGACACGGGGAGAACATGCAAACTCCATGCAGGGTTTTTCAAACATTTGTCTGCAATTCTGCTTGAAGAAGACGGCACCTTATTGAGGGAAAGGCAGCAGACACTTTAGAAGCCATTCTGCCAGGGGTGTTTCCTGGATTTGTTGGTACAGTATTAGGGTCTTAGCCCCCTTTTGTCTTCACGATGTGTTTTAAATTTTCCATCACTTCTTAGCCACGCCGTCTAGCGAGCTCTGAAATGATTGTAGGAGATCATGGTTTCCATTTTTATGACATCAATCTGAAGTTGCGCAAAAAAGGAGACAGCGTATCGTGATACTGCATTTCGGTACTTAAATGGAAAACCTTGGGGTTTTGAGTCCCCTTTGGGGTATCGGCACTCTTGTCATGAGGAGGTGGGGTGGGGTTGCTGCGTTCCTTGAGCTTCCTACTTTGCTGATATACAGTGGGTATAGAAAAGAATCCCCCCTTTGAAATATTCCCATTTTTTTAGCTTTACAGCCTTAAATGAAAACACACAAACAAAATATTTTGTCCATCTTTACTTACTCGATGCAATCTCTAACATCCAAGTGAAAGATATCACAGCTACAGTTCAGAAGAATTATACAAAATACAAAACAAGGAATACTGAGATTAATAAAAGACCCCCAAACTCACTCAGGTTTCAGTGCCCATCATTTCCATTACGGTTACTGGTTTCCTTCTACCTGTGATCAGCTGTAATGAGTGTGATTACTGAAGCTGTCCCTGGAGCATTCATTCCCTTGCTTGGCACTGCAACTGGCTATGGGTGGCCAGACAGTTTCAGAAGATCTCAAGGATAGAGTTGTGGACAGACATGAGGCAGGAGATGGAGATAAAAACATCTCAAAGGCTTTATCAATCCCAAGGAGCTCAGTAACATTCATCATAAAGAAGTGGAAAATGTTTGGTACTACTAGGACCCTCCCTGGATCCTCCAAACTGGACGGAAGAGCAAGGAGGAAGCTGGTAAGAGAGGTGACCGAGAGGCCAATGGCCACTTTGAAGGAGTTTCAGGATTTGATGGCAAAGAGTGGTCATTAATGGTGTGCAGGTGACAACAATTTGACAAGCATGCCACAACTGTGACTCGTTCAGGAGGGTCACAAAGAAAAAGCCACAAGAAAGGCCACATTAAGGCTCGTTTGAGCTTTGCCAGAATGCACCTTGAAGATTCTGGTGCCAAGTGGAAAAGGTCTTATGGTCAGATGAGAGCAAAATCAAACTATTTGGCCTCAACACCAAATGGTACAGCAATGCAGCTCACCATCCACAACACACCATACCTACAGTACAGCATGGAGGGGGCAGCATCCTGTTATGGGGGGCCTGGAGCTCTCGTTAGGGTAGAAGGAAAAATGGATGGGGAAAATACTGTCAAATTCTGGAGGAAAATCTGCTACCCTCTGCCAGAAAGTTGAAGATGGGCAGAATGTTCACCTTTCAACACGAAGACGACCCGAAGCACACAGAAAAATGGACCACACAGTGGCTGAAGGAGACAAAAGTGAATGTCCTGGTGTGGCCAGTCAGAGCCCAGACCGAAATCACACTGAAAATCTGTGGAAAGATCTGAAGATAGCAGACCACCAACGCTCACCAGCCAATGTGACTGAACTTGAACAGTTAAACTGTAAAGGAGAGTGGGGGGCAAATATTGAGTGGGCTCAGTCTAGGTGGGCAAAGCTGATAGAGAAGAATCAACAGACTCAAGGCTGTCAGTAGAGCAAAAGGGGGGTCAACACAATGACATTGACATCGGGGGGGTGATCCTTTATTAGTCTCAGTAAGTCTTGTTTTTAATTTTTTATAATCAAAGTTTAATAATAAACTGTAGCTGTGATATCTTTCACTTGGATGTTATCGGTTGCATTGAGTAAGTAAAGCTGGGAAGAAATATTTTTTTGTGTGCATTTTCATTTAAGGCTGTAATGAAAAAAAAAATGGGAATATTTCAAAGCGGGGGATTCTTTTCTATACCCTGTAATAAGCGGAGACCAGAGGCGTGGAAAGGTTTGGGGCAGCCACCCGTTTAATTCGGTTTCCCGGCTGCAAAAGTCTTTGAGGCATTGTAAACAGTTGGTACACAACAGAGTCCAAAACAGAACTGCCTGCCTAAGCAAAGGCAGTGAGCTTTATAGCACAGAGGGCGGAAATGATGTCGTCCTCTGGGCCGGAACCGGAAGTGACCTCATCCTTGGGCCCGGAACCGGAAGTGATGTGTCCTTCCTGGAAATGGCGGCTCCTGGTGGGATTTCCCGGGTAAGACCTGCAGAGAACTCAGAAACGCAGATGTATAAGCAGTATTGTCTAAGCCCTTCAGCTGCTTCCCATGCACACGTGTGTGACAACCCACTGCACATTGTCACAAAAGATTTGAATAAAGAGCCAAATAAAAGGTTTGGGGCAGCCACCCATATTTTATTCCCTCGCTGCAAAATGAAGTCAATAATCACAAGAGATCTGAACAGGTTGGAGTCCAGTATAGAACTGCCTTGCCGGCAAAAAAGATGGCAGTTTTAAGGTAGACTGGAGGAAGGGATGTCACCTCTGGGGCCGGAACCGGAAGTGATGTTGTTGTACCCCGGGGACCAGAAGTGACATCATTGTGGCCGGAACCGGAAGTGACATCATCGGGGCCAGGCAGAACTTCCTGTAACTGGTCTGCAGGGGAGTGAGAGAGAGAAAGAGTCCGCGCACTCCGCCACCCCCTGGTCTGGCATGGGATTGCTCTCATTCAGGCCCTTTAGATTGCCTCCCATGCTCACGTGTGTGACAACATGCATCAAAATGCACAGCTCAAAAAATGTAAGGGACCACGTAATCATTCCAGTCCAACACCAAGTCAATGAAGCTTCAGGGACATCAGTTGGTCCATTTAGGAGGCAGAAGTGACTGTGAATCAACGTCACCTGCTTTGGTCCAAATGAAAGTGACAACAGGTGACCTGGAGAGGCAATAGCAAGACACCCCCAATCCAAAAAGGGACAGGTGGCCACAGATAGTTGCTCTCTCCTTATCCCTCCTGACTGATTCTTCTCGAATTTTTGCATTTTGCTAGTGTCCTCCTCACTACCGGTAGCACGAGGTGACACCTGCAGCCCATTCAGGTTTCATGGGTGGTCCAACTCCTCCATCCATATGTACTGTCACAAGAAGGTCTGCCGTGTCTCCCAGCACAATCTCAAGAAAATGGAGGAGATACCAGGAGATGGGTTCGTTTACATTCTGTAGACGGGCATCATGCCTCCTTTGAGCGAGGAGGAACACGAGGGGCACTGCCATAGCCTTACAAATGACTCCCAGCTGGCTACTGGTGTGCATGTTTGTGACTTAAACTGTCAAAAACTGACTCCGTGAGGGTGGGCATGAGAGCCCGATGTCTTCTAGTGAGATCCGTGCTCACAGCTTGATTAGCATTCGCCAGAGAATACACAATTGGCAGCTCCGTCATTGGCACCATGAGAGCAGGTTTACCCTGACCACATGTGACAGATGTGAAAGAGTCTGGAGATTCCGTGGTGAACATGATGCAGCCTGCAACATCAATCAGCTGGACCGGTTTGGTGGTGGGTCAGTGATCATCCTTGGATGGTCACACCGACCCTCCACGTGCTAAGCAATGGTGATCTGACTGCTCTTAGGTACTGGGATGAGGGCCATTGTCAGATGTTACACTAGTGCAGTGGGCCCTAGGTTCCTCCTGGTGCAGGACAATGCCCAGCCACATGTGGCCAGAGTGTGCAGGCAGTTCCTGGATGATGAAGGTATTACTGCCATTGACTGGCCCTCACGTCCCTCAGACCTGAATCTAAGTGAGAACCTCTGGGACGTTAGGTATCGGTGCTTTCTACATTGCCAAGTAGGACCACAGGCCATCCAGGAGTTCACTAGGTCTATGAGGAGAGCCCCCAGGATGCCATCCTCCGTCTCATCAGAAGCATGCGCAGATGTTGTCGGGGGCCACACTCACTATTGAGTCACATCAGGAGTTGCCGTCATGACATTCACACAAGTTGGATCAGGCTGGGATTTCAATTCTTGACTTGGATTTTTAGGGTGATGTTGAATCAGCCCTCAATGGTGATTTTGGTTTCCATTGTTACCTCATCTTGTTCTTAATGAATTACGCAGCATTACGCAGTAAAGATTTTCCACTTGCTCATCAAGATCTGATGTGTGACTTAAGTGATCCCTTCATTTTGTTAAGCAATTGCTTATACAAAATGGACGACAATATCGATGTTCTGTCAGCGAACTGGCGGGTAAACGCTTTGACCAGAAGTGGGAGATGTGTGTGAAGACAGCAAAAAGAGTCAAAGCCAGGAGATCAATAATAGCAACTGAAGCCCAAGAAAAATCAAGATCCATTGGGACAAGTCAAGTTGGGGAGCATGCACTGGTACAGTGTGTTCCCGCACCCGCCACACAACAAAACAACTCGGGATCCCGGTTTGCAACCCCCCAGGAAGACACGCGGTCCAGTCCCACCCTCCAGAAATTACCCTCTATCTGCCATAGCCAGGTGTTAAGTGGGTGACCCCTTGGCCTGGTCCAGCCACTCGGGTCCCCAACAATGAGGATCCTACAAGCCGGATCACCCTCGGGGAAACGCATCACGTGCCTGTAGTGCCGTAACTAACGCTCCCTCACAATGCAGGTAATGTGCCTCATTCGGGACTCCATGAGCAACACAGAGTCAAACCAACGGTACCCAAGGATTTTCCAGAGAGACACGCATGAAGGAGTCCGGTCTTCGTCTTAGGTCATTAGATAGCGTCCATGACTCACAACCATATAGCAAGACAGGAAGCTTTAAAGACTTGGACCTTCGTCCTTTTGCATCGATATCGGGAGTGCAACACCTCCCTTTCCAGCAACCTCATGACCCCCCCATGCTCTCTCAATCCGTCTACTGATTTCATAGGAAGAGTCACCAGAGTCATGAATGTCATTGCCGAGGTACAGTAAGTGAACCTCTCGATGAGGTTGACACTCTCTGCACAGACAGACACACTGCTGATGGCCGTGCCCAAGAGGTCATTAAAGGCCTGGCTCTTGGTTTTTATCAGGACCCTCACAAGCCCAGACACTCAGACTCCCGATCAGAGCCTCCATTGACTCTGTGAAAATCACAGCATGGTCAGAAAGGTCAAGATCCGTCAATCTTTCTATACCAACAGAGGCCCCACAGCCGCTGGACCCCACGACGTTGCGCAACACCCAGCCCATACAAGCATTGAACAAAGTAGGAGCAGAACACACCGCTGACGAACCAAAGAAACAACTGGGAAAAACACAAAGGTTCTGCCTCCACTCTGCACAGCACTCACAGTACCAGTGTGCAGGGACTAATGTAATGGATCAAGCAAGATGTCAAAAACCAGAAGGAACATGCGAGAGGACTTTGAGCAAAGGTGACTGAGAGAGTTTTCGTATCTGCAGATCGGATAAGGAAGAGAAACCCTACCTAACCTTTTATCCCATCATGCCAATATACAAACAGGTCACGACCTCTGAGGCCACACCCCTAGAAACGTCATGAAGTGGACCAAACGTCTGGAACTCGTAAAGGAAGAGATCGAGGACCCAAAATGGCGTCAAAGATGTCACAATGACACAACGGTGCCCATAAACCATTAAGGATTTTGATCAATTGACAGGAGCGGAATCCTTGAGCTGAAATAAAACCCCAATTCAAGTACCAGATGTTACCACATGTCCAAACCAAATTATGACAATCAGGGTCTTAGCACAATCTTTTCAGGGTTTAAGCCTTTGAAGCTCCCTCTGGGGCCTGTGAACTCAACGCAGTGAGGGTGTCGCACGTGCGTATCGAAAACAGGTGAAACGGCCATTGGGGAAGATAGTGGACATCTTTCCTTCATACCAGTGTTCCATAGCTGTGTGACATGTCCACTGCAGGTGACAGAGTGGCCAAGTCGAAACCAATGAGCTTCTTCTCCTCCTTCTTCTTCTTCTTCTTCAGACAGGACAAATGCTAGACACCAAGCTTGTAACCCCCGAGAGACTCTCAGTTAGTTGTCATTATGGCCTGCTTTGGCGTTCTGCAGCTATCATTACGGAGAAGTCAAAATATATATTTTTAGGATCCTATCAAAGGATTCAAAAACATTTCTATAATTAGCCGCCTGCCTGCCAAGAGTGCAGAGCATACCATTTTGAGGGCTACTCCTTTTTCCAAACTATATGCGTCGTGCGGCCTTTACCGTTTATTTTAAGTGGAGATGAGTGTCATTAACAAGTTAGGGAAAGAGAAATTGTACGGTGTCTCACCAGGGTGCCCCTTTTCTTTCATTTCGACTACGACGCTGTTGTTCAAAAAAGGCAAATTGTTTGAGCAAAACTGTTGGAAAAAAGGAACAAGCATTACCCACCGCCTTCTGGAAGAATCCCCTTCTTCCTAATAGATTGCAATGGTACGACATCCTAACCTTGACTTAACCCCAAGACCAACCCTAACCTAACCTAACCTTTTGAAATGATCCAGAAAAGAAGGAGCGCATTCTACTTTCTCGTGGTATGGGTCGGAGGTTTGGTACCACATAACTGAAAGGGTACATTTTTTAGAATTCCGGCACCCCGAGTTACTATAAAGTGTCCTCGGAATGGGGTGAGAGGAGAGAAGCCGAGAGGTGAAAGTAAATACAGGGTGGAGAGTGCTCACCTGAGTCTGACTGGGGCCAAGTGGGAAAAACTGAGGACTGAGTTCACAGCTAAACCTACCTAACCTTCTGGAATGATCTCCCTCTTCCAAACAAACTGAAATGGTTTGACATTCTAACCCAGTGGTTCTCCACCTGTGGGACCGGGCCTTCCTAGGGGGGCGCGAAGTAACAAAAAGGGGAGAGCGAAGATGTGAAAAAAAGAAAACAAGAATCAAAAATATGAAAAAGAACATCTGTTGAAACCAAACCAAATGAACTTAAACTACATTCTGATACCACAACAATAAATATAGAGTTAGATAAATGTCAATGAAAGTTAAGTAGGTATAATAAAATACGCATCTACATTTCAAAAAAATGTTGGGGGGGGGGTGTGTGATTAAAACTGTTATGAAAACTCGGGTCGCAAATACTTAAAAGTTGAGAAATGCTGTTCTAACCCTAACCCTAACCCTAACCCAATTCCGATCTGATGTGTCCCTAAATCCTTAATCCTTCATTACTAACTCCCCGGTCTCAGGGGGTTATAGGAACACATGGAGTTATTCAAAGGGTTTCGGCTCATTGTAGCCTTTTAGAAGGAATAAAAACCTGCAGGACCTCCTGGTGCATGCCTCTTGTACCAGGACTAAGAACAGTAAGTTGGCTTGCAAAGTTCCATTCAAAAAAGAAACAAAATTAGTCCAGAATGCGAAAGTCCAGAAGGAGGCCCCGATATTTAAGGATTTCACTTTGCAATCTTTGAATTGCATTTATGCTATACAGTGTGCTGAATGTGGGATGTTGTATGTGGGCGAGACGAAGAATTCATCGAGGGCAAGGTTCATTCAACATCTGAGAATGATAGAATCCTAGGAGAAGCAGACCCCTCTGTACTCACTCTTTGGACAGGAGGGACATTACCAGGTTGTTTTTGGTTTAGATAAGGAAGGAATAAAACCATTAGACTGAGGAAAGAAGGAGAGTGGATGGAACTACTAGATACCTGTGTGCCAAATGGACTAAATGAACGCTAGGGAGGCTGTTTTTGGGTTCCAGACAAAAAACTTAACCGAGGTATATTTTACATTGATTTCAAATCTTAGGTCAGTGGACACATACCTTCCCTTTGGCAAAATTTCCCCTTCCCAATCCTAACCCAATTCCGATCTGATGTGTCCCTAATCCAGTGGTTCTCAAACTGTGGGGTGGGGTCGTGAAGTAACAAAAAGGGGGGGCGCGAAGATGTGAAAAAAAGAAAACAAGAATCAAAAGTATGAAAAATAGATCTATTGGAACCAAAACAAATTAACTTAAACTACATTCTGATACTAGAAAAATAAATTTAGAGTTAGATAAATGTCGATAATTGTTAAGTAGGTATAATAAAATATGCATCTATGATATATCATTAATTAAAAAAGGACAAATTGGTATTAGTGGGCTCCTTTCAAAAAAATGTTAGGGGGGCGCGATTAAAACTGTTATGAAAACTTGGGCCGCAAATACTTAAGGGTTGAGAAACGCTGCCCTAATCCTTAATCCTTCATTACTAACTCCCTGATCTCCTCCCTCATACACTCAGCTTTGCAAGTCCAACCTGTGCTGTTTAATTCATTTATCATGTTGAGGCCATCTTAACGTATGGGCACGAGGAGCATAGGGGGCCCACGATGTTTCTGATACCTATGCATGTTTCTGATTTTGCTATCAAAGCAGGGACCCCCAATGCACTACTTTGCCCCCGGGACGTCTATGATTTTTTTTAAGATGGCCCAAGTTACGTTGTTACTTTGTGTGGGACTTGTGCTTGCATTCTAAAAATCCTGGTGGTAGTTTGTGAAAGGCGCCATAAAAGGGCAATATTTTGGTCCCCAGAATCCAATGCTAGGATGCGAGTCCCTCCCTCATGTTATTGTAGGTGTGCTTTTCTAGGTTTTTCATAGTGTGCTCCAGCACTCTGCTCTCATCCAATAAGTTGGACCTGGTTGTGTAAATGGGCCCTGCTACTGCTACCATCCAGATGTCCGAATCGGAGTAAGCGGGTTTAGCCATTCAATATTATGATCGATTAATTGAATGGAGGGTGAAATCTCAGCACTGCAACCCAATTATTTTTGACTCTACAACTTTGACATTTCCCATTGTTAAAAAAAAGAGCGGAGTACAAGATTAAGATCCTAGATTAAGTGAACCTCCTTCCCCACCAATACTTTAATGGTGCAACTGGCCGGGTCAAAAATTACCGTAAAAAAAACTTCATCGGTCAAAGTGTCCCGTTCACAAGTTCGTCACTCGCACAACAACTTCCGACATGGCGGGATTTTATATACAGAGAGTTACGAACAAAGTTGTGGAGCTTGCGAAAATGACATCAAGTCTACTGAGGCGACAGAGGAGAAAGCCTTAGTGACAGCGCCACCCCACGTGTCGGAGTGGTATTACAGTTTAGTGCAGAGCCTTGAAGGCGACCCCTAAGCAAACGTGTCTGACTGAACAATGGAGAAGTGGAAAATCAGGAGCACACATTGTGAGCGGAG
>NW_024382606.1:0-11318 GCF_016835505.1 Polypterus senegalus
TTAAAATTTTCTAAAAGGATTTTTGGGGGGATTTAAATTTACTTGGAAAAAAATTGAAACCCAAAAATTCTTAACCAAAAGGGAGGATATTTGAATTTTTATTTTATTTTAAAGGGAGGTTAAAGGGAATTTTTACTAAATTTTCGCGAAAACATTTGGCCTTTTGGGTTTTTTTTAAAATTTTTTCAAAAATTATTTTTAAAAAATTTTAAAAATTTTTTAAAAACAAACTTAGAAGTTAAGGCTTGGTTTACTAAAAACCCCTTGCGTTTGGGGATTTTAAAAAAAAAATTTTCCGAAAAAAATTGGGAAAAAAACCCCGTTCTTCCCAAAGGAATGGGAAATTTTAAATTTTTAAAAATTTTTCTTTAACATTGAGTTGAAGGAATTATTTTTTTTTTTAGGGGAAAAAAAACTTTTTACCAATTGGGGTTTTTTTCCCCGGGAAAATTTAAAAATTCTTTCTGTAAAAAATTAAATTTTTCCAAAATTTTTAAAATAAAATTAAAAAAAATTTTTAAATTCATTTTTCAATCAGTATTTTTAAAAAATTAAAGCATTTTAAAAAGGCCCCAAAATTCTTAACCATAAAGGGGGGTTTTTCATTTTTGAATTTTTCAAAAATTTTTTTCACGGTTAGATTAAAGGAACCTTTTTCCCCTCGGTTTCAGGGCCAAAAAAAAATTTTTTAAATGTTGGGCCCGTTTTAAAGGGGAAATTTTTAAAAAATTATTTTTAAAAAAAGTGGGTTTTTTTTTGGGTTTTAAAAAATATTGCTTTGAGTTTCCCAATTATTTTTTCAATTTTTTAAAAAATTTTAAAAATAAGGTTAAATTTAATCACTTTGAAAAAAAGGAAAAACCCAAAATTTTAAAATAAAAACGGGGAAAAAATTTAAATGTTTTCAAAATTTTAAAAACCAAATTAAGTTTAATAACCCATTTCCCAACCTTTCAGCCTAAAACTTTTTAACCCTTTTAACATAAAAAGTTTTTAAAAAACAAAAAACCCGGGGGGTTTTAAAAAAGGGGAAAAAAATTTTTGAAACCCCCTTTTATTTTAAAACCAAAAGGGAAAAAAAAATTTAAAAATTTAAAAGGGTTTAAAAATCCAAAGGGTTTTTTAAAATTTTTTTCATTTTGGTTTCTAAAAAAATTTTTTTAAAATTGGGGGAAAAAAAAAACCAAAAAAAACTTTTTTAAAAAATAAAAAATTTAAAGGGGGAAATGAATTTAAACATAATTTTTTTAATTTTTGAAAAGGTCCCTAAATTTCCATTCAACTTCATATGAGTACATGGCATTTCGTCGATTTGATAAAGCAAGAACTTCGATTTCATAGTCCAACATAATTTCAGCCTGTGGTCAGTGAATTTCATAGAGGATCATTTTTAATGATTCATTTCAGTGGTTTCTATTCGGTTCCATTTTCCATTGATTTCAAAATGATTGGAAAGTCAAGTTTTATCATTTAGAACTGTTTTTATAGATGACTTTAGGTTGAAGTGGCCATTTCACCATAACGTTTCAGACTAAATTATTTCTTGCCATTTTCTGGAAGCGTTTCAATTCATTTCTGTAAAACTATGTCAGATGTGTTTCAAGTGTTTCAACTTTCACAACATAGAAGTTAAGACTCATTAAATTTAACTCAACTTCAGTTTTAGCCCAATGCAAATAAAGAGGATTTTCAAAAGCTGAGTTTGAGATGTTGAATTGCACTTTGGAAAACAGTTGGGAAACCATCCAAACAGTTCTTAACCATAAGGGTAGGGGTTTCATCATTTAGAACTGCCTTTACCAGAGTATTTTGACTTTCCACAGAGTTAGAGTTGAAGGTAACCTGACTTCATCATAACACTTTTCAAGACCTGAAAACAACTTTGTGTACACATCTGTGACGGCTTGTTTTCCACCAGGAAACTGTTCAAAACAGTTCATTTCAAAAACTATGTCACAGATGTGTTTCAAGTGGTTTCAGAACATAGAAGTTAAGACTCATTGAGTTTCACTCAACTTCAGTTTTGTCCATTTGCAAGTTAATGGGGATTTCAAAAGCTGAGTTTAAGATGTGAAGTGCACTTTGAAAAACAGTTGTTAAACCATCAAACAGTTCTTAACCATAAGGGTACTGGGGATTTCATCATTTAGAACTGCTTTTACCATAGTATTTTGACTTTACACAGCGTTAGAGTTGAAGGTATACTTATTTCACCATAACGCGTTTCAGGGCCTGAAATTCACTTTGTGTACACATGTGTGACGCCTTGTTTAACACCAGGAAACTGTTCAAAACAGTTCATTTCTGTAAAAACTATGTCACAGATGTGTTTCAAGTGGTTTCACAACATAGAAGTTAAGACTCATTGAGTTTCACTCAACTTCAGTTTTTGCCCAATGCAACTCTATTGGAATGTCAAAAGGTGAGTTTGAGATGTTGAATTGCACTTTGAAAAAAAGTGGGGAAACCATCCAAACAGTTCTTAACCATAAGGGTACTGGGGATTTCATCATTTAGAACTGCTTTTACCAGAGTATTTTGACTTTACACAGCGTTAGAGTTGAAGGTAACCTTATTTCACCATAACGAGTTTCAGGGCCTGAAAATAACTTTGTGTACACATGTGTGACGCCTTGTTTTCCAACAGGAAACTTTTCAAAACAGTTCATTTCTGTAAAAAACTATGTCGCAGATGTATTTCAAGTGGTTTCACAACATAGAAGTTAAGACTCATTGAGTTTCACTCACCTTCAGTTTTTGTCCATTGCAAGTTAATGGGGATTTCAAAAGTGAGTTTAAGATGTGAAGTGCACTATGAAAAACAGTTGGGAAACCATCCAAACAGTTCTTAACCATAAGGGTACTGGGGATTTTATCATTTAGAACTGTTTTATCATAGTATTTTGACTTTACACAGCGTTAGAGTTGAAGGTAAACTTATTTCACCATAACGCGCGTTTCAGGGCCTGAAATTCACTTTGTGTACACATGTGTGACGCCTTGTTTTCCACCAGGAAACTGTTCAAAACAGTTCATTTCTGTAAAAAACTATGTAGCTGATGTTTTTCAAGTGGTTTCACAACATAGAAGTTAAGACTCATTGAGTTTCACTCAACTTTAGATTTGGCCCAATGCAAGTCAAAGGGGATTTCAAAAATTGAGATTGAGATGTTGAAGTGCACTTTGAAAACAGTTGTGAAACCATCCAAACAGTTCTTAACCATAAGGGTACTGGGGGTTTCATCATTTAGAACTGCCTTTACCAGAGTATTTTGACATTCCACTGAGTTAGAGTTGAAGGTAACCTGAATTCATCAAAACACCTTTCAAGACCTGAAAACAACTTTGTGTACACATGTGTGATACAATACAATACAATACAATACAGTTTATTTTTGTATAGCCCAAAATCACACAGGAAGTGCCGCAATGGGCTTTAACAGGCCCTGCCTTTTGACAGCCCCCCAGCCTTGACTCTCTGAGAAGACAAGGAAAAACTCCCAATAAAAACCTTGTAGGGAAAAATGGAAGAAACCTCGGGAAAGGCAGTTCAAAGAGAAACCCCTTTCCAGGTAGGTTGGGCGTGCAGTAGGTGTCAAAAGTAGGGGGTCAATACAATACAATATACACAACAGAACAATTCCTTAAGACAGCATAATAAAAATTTTAGAATTACGGTTTAACAGTAGATGATATGACATAATTAGGTTTGGATATTTTTAGAGTCCTGGAGACCTCATCCATCTAGCTGCATCTCCATTTGGCCATGCCACGGCTGAAACATTGCTCCGATGAAAGGACCCCTCTTTCCCATGATTCCTGTGATCCTCCATCAGGGATGACTTTACCTTTGGCAGGCAAACAACTTGGCAGGTGGGCGTGGCACCAATGGCCACATTTGGGTACCGAGAAAGAAACAGAATAGGGGAGGGTTAGTATTCAAATATAATTATCATGTTACTTATGTTATAGTGCTAATGACTAACAACAGAGATGCAGTATGTACAGTTAATCAGCAGCTCTAGTCAGGATATGCTAAACTGAAGTAGTGAGTCTTCAGCCGGGATTTAAAGGCTGAGACCGAGGGGCATCTCTTATGGAAGCAGGAAGACCATTCCACAGTTTAGGGGCCCTGTAACTAAAAGCTCGACCTCCCACTGTTATTTTATTAATCCTTGGAATCCTAAGCAGACCGGCATATTGAGATCTTAATGCGCTCAGGTTTGTAAGTCATGATAAGTTCAGACAAGTAAGCCGGACCTTGGCCGTTTAATGCTTTATATGTTAAAAGGAGGATTTTGAAATCTGCCCTAAATTTAACTGGGAGCCAGTGTAAAGATTTAAGAACTGGGGTTATGTGTTCATATTTTCTTGTTCTTGTAATAATTCTTGCAGCGGCATTTTGGATTAACTGGAGGCTGTATAGAGAACAGTTTGAACAGCCAGTGAACACCGCATTGCAGTAGTCAATCCTACTAGAGATAAATGCATGAATTAATTTCTCACAATCCTGTTTATTTAGAAAGCGCCTTAATTTCCTAATATTTTTAAGATGGAAAAACAGGTTTTGGACGACTTTGTAATATGCGCTTTAAATGACATGCTAGAGTCAAAGATAACTCCTAGATTGCAGGCTGATTCAGTAAAATTAATTGGGATTCCAACTGAGTTAAATGACGACAAAATATTGCTGTGATCAGCGTCATTCCCTCCAACAATTAACATCTCTGTTTTATCTGTATTTAAAGACAAGTAGTTCTCATTCATCCATTCCTTTAATTCACTAACACAACTAATTAAAGACAACATCGGAGAAACTTCATTTGATTTAAATGAAAGGTATAACTGGTGTCATCTGCATACGAGTGAAAATTAACATTATGTTTCCTAATGAGAGATCCCAGTGGAAGCATGTAAAGTGAAAACAGTAAAGGTCCCAGTACTGAGCCCTGCGGGACACCATATTCAACTTCTGTGTATAATGATGGAGTACTGTCAGCACATTTCTGTACATACTGCAATCGATTTGATAAATAAGAACTGAACCAAGCGAGCACGGGCCTGTAAGTCCAACATCGTTTTCTAGCCTGTGCAGTAAAATAGAATGGTCAATGGTGTCAAACGCTGCACTTAAGTCCAACAACATAATTACAGTGGAATTTCCTTCATCAGAGGATATCAGAATGTCATTTACCTTGTTTTCCAACAGGAAACTGTTCAAAACAGTTCATTTCTGTAAAAAACTATGTCGCAGATGTATTTCAAGTGGTTTCACAACATAGAAGTTAAGACTCATTGAGTTTCACTCACCTTCAGTTTTTGTCCATTGCAAGTTAATGGGGATTTCAAAAAGTGAGTTTAAGATGTGAAGTGCACTATGAAAAATAGTTGGGAAACCATCCAAACAGTTCTTAACCATAAGGGTACTGGGGATTTTATCATTTAGAACTGTTTTTACCATAGTTTTTGACTTTACACAGCGTTAGAGTTGAAGGTAGCCTTATTTCACCATAAAGCGTTTCAGGGCCTGAAATTCACTTTGTGTACACATGTGTGACGCCTTGTTTTCCACCAGGAAACTGTTCAAAACAGTTCATTTCTGTAAAAAACTATGTCGCAGATGTGTTTCAAGTGTTTCAACTTTCACAACATAGAAGTTAAGACTCATTAAATTTAACTCAACTTCAGTTTTAGCCCAATGCAAATAAAGAGGATTTTCAAAAGCTGAGTTTGAGATGTTGAATTGCACTTTGGAAAAACAGTTGGGAAACCATCCAAACAGTTCTTAACCATAAGGGTACTGGGGGTTTCATCATTTAGAACTGCCTTTACCAGAGTATTTTGACTTTCCACAGAGTTAGAGTTGAAGGTAACCTGACTTCATCATAACACTTTTCAAGACCTGAAAACAACTTTGTGTACACATCTGTGACGGCTTGTTTTCCACCAGGAAACTGTTCAAAACAGTTCATTTCTGTAAAAAACTATGTCACAGATGTGTTTCAAGTGGTTTCAGAACATAGAAGTTAAGACTCATTGAGTTTCACTCAACTTCAGTTTTGTCCATTGCAAGTTAATGGGGATTTCAAAAAGTGAGTTTAAGATGTGAAGTGCACTTTGAAAAACAGTTGTTAAACCATCCAAACAGTTCTTAACCATAAGGGTACTGGGGATTTCATCATTTAGAACTGTTTTTACGATAGTATTTTGACTTTACACAGCGTTAGAGTTGAAGGTATACTTATTTCACCATAACGCGTTTCAGGGCCTGAAATTCACTTTGTGTACACATGTGTGACGCCTTGTTTTCCACCAGGAAACTGTTCAAAACAGTTCATTTCTGTAAAAAACTAAGTCGCAGATGTGTTTCAAGTGGTTTCACAACATAGAACTTAAGACTCATTAAATTTAACTCAACTTCAGTTTTTGCCCAATGCAACTCTATTGGAATGTCAAAAGGTGAGTTTGAGATGTTGAATTGCACTTTGAAAAAAAGTGGGGAAACCATCCAAACAGTTCTTAACCATAAGGGTACTGGGGATTTCATCATTTAGAACTGCTTTTACCAGAGTATTTTGACTTTACACAGCGTTAGAGTTGAAGGTAACCTTATTTCACCATAACGAGTTTCAGGGCCTGAAAATAACTTTGTGTACACATGTGTGACGCCTTGTTTTCCAACAGGAAACTTTTCAAAACAGTTCATTTCTGTAAAAAACTATGTCGCAGATGTATTTCAAGTGGTTTCACAACATAGAAGTTAAGACTCATTGAGTTTCACTCACCTTCAGTTTTTGTCCATTGCAAGTTAATGGGGATTTCAAAAGGTGAGTTTAAGATGTGAAGTGCACTTTGAAAAACAGTTGGGAAACCATCCAAACAGTTCTTAACCATAAGGGTACTGGGGATTTCATAATTTAGAACTGCTTTTACCAGAGTACTTTGACTTTACACAGCGTTAGAGTTGAAGGTAACCTGACTTCATCATAACACTTTTCAAGACCTGAAAACAACTTTGTGTACACATCTGTGACGGCTTGTTTTCCACCAGGAAACTGTTCAAAACAGTTCATTTCTGTAAAAAACTATGTCGCAGATGTGTTTCAAGTGGTTTCACAACATAGAAGTTAAGACTCATTAAATTTAACTCAACTTCAGTTTTTGCCCAATGCAACTCAATAGGATTTTCAAAAGCTGAGTTTGAGATGTTGAATTGCACTTTGAAAAACAGTGGGGAAACCATCAAAACAGTTCTTAACCATAAGGGTACTGGGGATTTCATAATTTAGAACTGCTTTTACCAGAGTACTTTGACTTTACACAGCGTTAGAGTTGAAGGTAACCTTATTTCACCATAACGCGTTTCAGGGCCTGAAAATAACTTTGTTTACACATGTGTGACGCATTGTTTTCCACCAGGAAACTGTTCAAAACAGTTAATTTCTGTAAAAAACTATGTCGCAGATTTATTTCAAGTGGTTTCACAACATAGAAGTTAAGACTCATTGAGTTTCACTCAACTTCAGTTTTGTCCATTGCAAGTTAATGGGGATTTCAAAAAGTGAGTTTAAGATGTGAAGTCCACTATGAAAAACAGTTGGGAAACCATCCAAACAGTTCTTAACCATAAGGGTACTGGGGATTTTATCATTTAGAACTGTTTTTACCATAGTATTTTGACTTTACACAGCGTTAGAGTTGAAGGTAACCTTATTTCACCATAACGCGTTTCAGGGCCTGAAATTCACTTTTGTACACATGTGTGACGCCTTGTTTTCCACTAGGAAACTGTTCAAAACAGTTCATTTCTGTAAAAAACTATGTCGCAGATGTGTTTCAAGTGTTTCAACTTTCACAACATAGAAGTTAAGACTCATTAAATTTAACTCAACTTCAGTTTTGCCCAATGCAACTCAATATAATTTTCAAAAGCTGAGTTTGAGATGTTGAATTGCACTTTGAAAAACAGTAGGGAAACCGTCCAAACAGTTCTTAACCATAAGGGTACTGGGGATTTCATCATTTAGAACTGCTTTTACCAGAGTACTTTGACTTTACACAGCGTTAGAGTTGAAGGTAACCTTATTTCACCATAACGCGTTTCAGGGCCTGAAAATAACTTTGTGTACACATGTGTGACGCCTTGTTTTCCACCAGGAAACTGTTCAAAACAGTTCATTTCTGTAAAAAACTATGTCGCAGAAGTGTTTCAAGTGTTTTCACAACATAGAAGTTAAGACTCATTGAGTTTCACTCAACTTCAGTTTTTGTCCATTGCAAGTTAATGGGGATTTCAAAAGTGAGTTTAAGATGTGAAGTGCACTATGAAAAACAGTTGGGAAACCATCCAAACAGTTCTTAACCATAAGGGTACTGGGGATTTTATCATTTAGAACTGTTTTTACCATAGTATTTTGACTTTACACAGCGTTAGAGTTGAAGGTAAACTTATTTCACCATAACGCGTTTCAGGGCCTGAAATTCACTTTGTGTACACATGTGTGACGCCTTGTTTTCCACCAGGAAACTGTTCAAAACAGTTCATTTCTGTAAAAAACTATGTCGCAGATGTGTTTCAAGTGGTTTCACAACATAGAAGTTAAGACTCATTAAATTTAACTCAACTTCAGTTTTGCCCAATTGCAAGTTAATGGGATTCAAAAGTGAGTTTGAGATGTTGAAGTGCACTTTGAAAAACAGTTGGGAAACCATCCAAACAGTTCTTAACCATAAGGGTACTGGGGATTTCATCATTTAGAACTGCTTTTACCAGAGTATTTTGACTTTACACAGCGTTAGAGTTGAAGGTAACCTTATTTCACCATAACGCGTTTCAGGGCCTGAAAATAACTTTGTGTACACATGTGTGACGCCTTGTTTTCCACCAGGAAACTGTTCAAAACAGTTCATTTCTGTAAAAACTATGTCGCAGATGTGTTTCAAGTGGTTTCACAACATAGAAGTTAAGACTCATTGAGTTTCACTCACCTTCAGTTTTGTCCATTGCAAGTTAATGGGGATTTCAAAAGGTGAGTTTAAGATGTGAAGTGCACTTTGAAAAACAGTTGGGAAACCATCCAAACAGTTCTTAACCATAAGGGTACTGGGGATTTCATCATTTAGAACTGCTTTTACCAGAGTTTTTTGACTTTACACAGCGTTAGAGTTGAAGGTAACCTGACTTCATCATAACACTTTTCAAGACCTGAAAACAACTTTGTGTACACATCTGTGACGGCTTGTTTTCCACCAGGAAACTGTTCAAAACAGTTCATTTCTGTAAAAAACTATGTCGCAGATGTGTTTCAAGTGGTTTCACAACATAGAAGTTAAGACTCATTAAATTTAACTCAACTTCAGTTTTGCCCAATGCAACTCAATAGGATTTTCAAAAGCTGAGTTTGAGATGTTGAATTGCACTTTGAAAAACAGTTGGGAAACCATCAAAACAGTTCTTAACCATAAGGGTACTGGGGATTTCATCATTTAGAACTGCTTTTACCAGAGTACTTTGACTTTACACAGCGTTAGAGTTGAAGGTAACCTTATTTCACCATAACACTTTTCAGGGCCTGAAAATAACTTTGTGTACACATGTGTAACGCTTGTTTTCCACCAGGAAACTGTTCAAAACAGTTCATTTCTGTAAAAAAACTATGTCGCAGATGTGTTTCAAGTGGTTTCACAACATAGAAGTTAAGACTCATTGAGTTTCACTCAACTTCAGTTTTGTCCATTGCAAGTTAATAGGGATTTCAAAAGCTGAGTTTAAGATGTGAAGTGCACTTGAAAAACAGTTGGGAAACCATCCAAACAGTTCTTAACCATAAGGGTACTGGGGATTTTATCATTTAGAACTGCTTTTACCAGAGTATTTTGACTTTACACAGCGTTAGAGTTGAAGGTAACCTTATTTCACCATAACACATTTCAGGGCCTGAATTCACTTTGTGTACACATGTGACGCCTTGTTTTCCACCAGGAAACTGTTCAAAACAGTTCATTTCTGTAAAAAACTATGTCGCAGATGTGTTTCAAGTGTTTCAACTTTCACAACATAGAAGTTAAGACTCATTAAATTTAACTCAACTTCAGTTTTGCCCAATGCAACTCAATAGGATTTTCAAAAGCTGAGTTTGAGATGTTGAATTGCACTTTGAAAAACAGTTGGGAAACCATCCAAACAGTTCTTAACCATAAGGGTACTGGGGATTTCATCATTTAGAACTGCTTTTACCAGAGTACTTTGACTTTACACAGCGTTAGAGTTGAAGGTAACCTTATTTCACCATAACAGCGTTTCAGGGCCTGAAAATAACTTTGTGTACACATGTGTGACGCTTTGTTTTCCACCAGGAAACTGTTCAAAACAGTTCATTTCTGTAAAAAACTATGTCGCAGAAGTGTTTCAAGTGGTTTCACAACATAGAAGTTAAGACTCATTGAGTTTCACTCAACTTCAGTTTTTGTCCATTGCAAGTTAATGGGGATTTCAAAAAGTGAGTTTGAGATATTGAAGTGCACTTTGAAAAACAGTTGGGAAACCATCCAAACAGTTCTTAACCATAAGGGTACTGGGGATTTCATCATTTAGAACTGTTTTACCATAGTATTTTGACTTTACACAGCGTTAGAGTTGAAGGTAACCTTATTTCACCATAACGCGTTTCAGGGCCTGAAATTCACTTTGTGTACACATGTGTGATGCCTTGTTTTCCACCAGGAAACTGTTCAAAACAGTTCATTTCTGTAAAAAACTATGTCGCAGATGTGTTTCAAGTGGTTTCACAACATAGAAGTTAAGACTCATTGAGTTTCACTCAACTTCAGTTTTTGTCCATTGCAAGTTAATGGGGATTTCAAAAGTGAGTTTAAGATGTGAAGTGCACTATGAAAAACAGTTGGGAAACCATCCAAACAGTTCTTAACCATAAGGGTACTGGGGATTTTATCATTTAGAACTGTTTTACCATAGTATTTTGACTTTACACAGCGTTAGAGTTGAAGGTAACCTTATTTCACCATAACGCGTTTCAGGGCCTGAAATTCACTTTGTGTACACATGTGTGACGCCTTGTTTTCCACCAGGAAACTGTTCAAAACAGTTCATTTCTGTAAAAAACTATGTCGCAGATGTGTTTCAAGTGTTTCAACTTTCACAACATAGAAGTTAAGACTCATTAAATTTAACTCAACTTCAGTTTTTGCCCAATGCAACTCAATAGGATTTTCAAAAGCTGAGTTTGAGATGTTGAATTGCACTTTGAAAAATAGTTGAAACCATAAACGGGATTTGCTATAGACCCATAAAGGGTACC
>NW_024382607.1:0-18388 GCF_016835505.1 Polypterus senegalus
ATAAAGGTAAGCCATGAAAGCCCAGGGCAGAGTTTTTGAAATAAGTTAGTTTATTGAAAACCCAAATTAGTAAGCAAGGTTTTTTTTTTTTTTTTACCTTATCATTGCAAGTTGAAAGACATTAAAAATGACACAATAATGAGTGCCAAGGGGCAACTAAAATCACAACAAGATTACGTTTACGTAGTTATCACCTCTAAATATTTGACACTTTATGCCACTTTATAAAAGGGTCACCACTACCACAATGAGAATGAAAAGTTGCCAAAAGGAATTATTTGTGACATTAATAGGTTCGATTTTATTATTATTTTTTATGTTAACTATATAATACAATATACTATATGTTTATCATTTAAATTATACAGTAATAGAGATCACCCCACACTCACGCAACCTTCAGAAGAAAGTGTAGGCAGGCTAAGGGGTCTCTCTTCAAATTACCTTTCCCAAGATTTCTTCTATTTTTTTCCCTACGAGGGTTTTTTTGGGGAATTGTTTTCTTAGAGAATCAAGGCTGGGGGCGATCAAAAGACAGGGCCTGTTAAAGCCCATTGCATCACTCCTTGGGTGATTTTAAGCTATACAAAAATAAATTATATTGTATAAAGTGTATTTCTTCTCCGTCTTGGAGCTAATATTTATTTTGTCTGTGACAAATTAGATTTTTCCTAATGAAGGATCTTTCTGGTTGGGTTTTGTAATCGTATTTGTCTCTTGGGAGGCATTTGTAGCATTTATTGACCTGGTTGACATTTTGTGTTTCCATTGCTGACATCTCTTCTGGTTGCAGGGGCGTGTAGCCCTTGCACAGCACAACAATTTTGTCATTATCATGACACATTACAGTAAATACCAATGCTATTCAGCTCCTAGTATCCGTGATTAGATTGAATTGTTCAAAAACAAAAGACTAACCTTTGCTTCATTCTTCATGGTATTTTGAATCCTTGTATGCCACCATAAAAGTACTGACTAGGGTGTTATTCTGGAAGTTACAATTAAAGTGTGTTGGCAGATGGGCAATAGCGCAGTTTTTTTTGTTGCTGCCAGGCTCTACCCACTTCACTGGCACTTCAGTTTTTTCACACACCCAAACAGCAGGTATCCAGTATAAGTTACCTCCCCGGCTTGTGCCTAGTACCTAAGGGTTAAACAAGTCAGCCTGCAGTTTTCATTCATACTATTTATTCTTCTGTGGTTTTTAGTAACATTTGCATTATCACAAACTGAAGGCTTTTATGGGAGATGGGACAAAATCTCTGAGCACAGCAGTTCTCCAGAGGCTAGCAGAACTTAGTAATATTCCTCCTAAACTGGCATCCTATATGGGAGTTGCCGCTTCTTTCAAAAGAGGAGTAATGCACAAGACTTTCCCCAGGCTGAAATTAATAGGATACAAGATGGAAGTGTTTATGTGCTTTTCAATGCAATTGACACAACAATCCATGTCTTAGCCATCTGAAGCCCAAAACTGGTCCTGGGAACCCTTGTGTCTGCAGGGTTGCCTGTGTGAAAAAGTATAATTTTTATTTATTTATTGGCCAGAAGCCTGTTTCTGCCTTTACTTAAAGGTCAGGTTTACTTGTTTCATCTATTTAGTTTATTCTAAAATGATAAATACAGCACAGTTTAATTTGACAACCAGGGGGAATAAAACACATTTGTAATTTTAACATTTTTTTTTTTTGGATTTTGCATGATATGTTTTTTGAAGACACTCGACCCCTGTGAATTAATCCGATTTGTTTTTAATAAAGTGGCACATAACACAGAGCATAGACAGGTGCAAATGACAAATGCATCCATGAAAGAGTTTCCCCTTGTGTGATCTGTGCCAAGCAGCTGTTTTAAATAAAAATATAAGTAAGCAAAAATCAAGATTTATTATGGAAAAAGCATATAAACTCCATACATGCTTTATAATAACAGAAACTGTCTTTATTGCCGGTGGTTTGACTTAATAAAGAGAGACTTTGGGGACAGCATGTTTCCTTAATGAAACGGTCCAGTGTTGCTCAGGAGCGGACATTGAGTTAGAAAATTAGAATAAAAACATTCAGCTGCGGGGGCTCAATGGGACTAAGATGGAGAACTACGACACTTTAAAATTATACCTGTAGTGGTTATTTAAATATCTGAAAGAAGGTATAATTATAATTACAGTGTTTGATTAAGAAAATAATGTGTCTAATGCATACACATCTGTGTGACGACATATAGATTTGCAGCACAAAGCCACATACATGCACTCTTAAAAATAATGGTTCTTTAATGGCATTTTATGGTTCTTTACTGGGTTGTACGGTTCCTTTTAGCTTCGATGCTTGACAAAGCACTATTTAATTCTGGGAAGGGTTCTTTCCATATAAAATTGGTTCTTTGTGCTTTGAAAAACCTCTTAATATTTAGAAAAAAAAATGAAATCTTTAATGTGTGGTAGGCTGCCTAGCAGGACATAACAAATTAGTAAACCTGGACTTAGCCTGTGTTGTTGTACAGTTTTAAAATCAGGAACCCATTGGGATTTCACAAATCTGTTACCAGGTATTCATGGTTATTTATGGAGTCTGTTACAGACCTAAATAAATAAAAGATCTTTCTCGAGCATTCATGTGGATTGGTCTTATGGCATCACTCTGAAGTACTTCTCTGGAACTTTTATTTTTAGGAGTGCGGGAGGAATGGGAGGCAGCTCAGGATCATGGATGAACACTGCCAGCTTTAATTTTCATGGCCCACTTCTTAATACTATTAGAATGATTTGTTAATTTCAGTAAATTCAGTTACTGGTGCCAGTCCGTTACGTAGGCAGTTTACCTGCACTTCTTCAGAGACCTTCAGCTGTAGTCCTTTGGGCTGTGTTTGGACTACAAGTGGGATTTGGGATTGTCATTTTAGTGCCTTCCGTGATTATCCCAAATCTGCATTCTTTGTCATCACTCCAGCACCAGCTTCAAACTGATTACTAAAGCTGTAATGTAAATTTTATTCATGTGTAATGGAATTCTTTTGTTTTAATGCACATGAAGTTGTAATTCATTGCAATCATTTTTTGGTATCATGCGTCTGAAATATTTTTGTTTACAAAGATTGTTGTATTCCATAACTGGCAAGAGCTGTTATGCTGATGCTAATTGATGATGGTCCTTTACTGCCTTCCCATTGGCACATTAATTTGATTCTCCATTTCATGTGTCTGGCATCCATGGAGCCTCTGGTCTTAGCTATTGATTTCTTTTGCTGTCGTGAATGTAGTGATCTTCCATTTGTAATGCTCTGCTTCACAATTTCTGATATTTCAGCAGTTACTGGGTAAGATGACCGCATGATTTTAGAATTAAAGTTCAACCCAAGACAGCAGACTGCTGTTGAGCAATAGTAAAAATAAAATAAGTTCAAACATTTTCAGCTCAATTTAGGTTGTTCTAAGTTGAGTTCTTGAAAACAATTCCTTGTTTTGTGGTTGTTATGATTTATTTTTTGGTAAATGAAATTGTGTGACCAGTGCCCAGGCCTCAACTGCTGTAGTTTCATTTTGTTTCAGTAAGACTGTTTAGTGTTCTTTTACAGCGATGGTTTGTAATGCGGGATACTGGATTGCCCAACCCTCCAAATATTTTAAAAACTCTACTAAAATTAATTAGGTAATATAAAATAATCATAAAATAAATTTATCGAATAGCATGCCTGGAGTCAGTGCATGTCAACATCCATTAAAAATAGGTTCTCACTTGTATTTGTTTAATTTCTGTATGAATACGTATATTTCTTGAGTGAAGGACTCTGGCTAAATGAGAGTGTATGTAAGTCCTTGGACTTTTTGTAAGCAGGTGACCTGAAGCTGCCCTTTAATTGGTTGGTTTCAGATTTTTCTGGGGACGGAGCTCTGTGCACCCCAAGCACTACCACACTTATTGGCAATGAATTAGCAGTGTTTTATTATTTTTTTTTTTAATCTAACGTGATTGGATAATCATCAACAAACTATTTCACGTTCATGTCCATGGTTAACAGTTCACACTCACGATTAATGCAACTATAGATGAGCGAGGGAGATGGCAACTTCAAGTGGAACTTCAGAAATCAAAGAAAATTTGCTTATTTCTTTAATGAAACACCCCTTAACAAATTGTTCACTTGAAGAAAAAAAGAAGATAAAGGAGCTTGGAACTGACTGGCCTGATTTAAGGCAGTGATTGAGGACAAGCTTACACAAAGACTTTTTCCAGCTCTTGTTATGACAAATGGAGTTGGCTAACTAGATGTGGTGTAAGTAATGTCTTTTTTGCTTTCCCTGTTTGCTGCCACAACACTTCAGTACCAACAGATTAAAAACAACGATGTGGGAATTAGACCTAAAACATCTTTCTGAAAAATGCAAGCGGCATTAAAGTAGCTGCAGTCATCCAGTCTGAAGTTTTTCTACCAGTGTGTCATGGCACAGTTGTGCACCTTGAGAGCGACCCAGGTGTGTCCTGGAAATAATAGTGTAGCGCACCTGGGTTTGAACCTGAGAGGGACAAGCTCTACAGGTGGTTGAGACCTATCTGAGGAAGACAGGACCACCAGGAGAAGCTGCCATAAAAGCATCTCTGTGACCAATATGTTATAGACGTATCTCCTGGCTGCTACATTCCATCTGCCTGGGTGTATGTGGCGCCAGCGAATATCTCAGGACCGGTGGATAGTGGGCATACAAGTTGCCACTGAGGCAGAGAGGGGCAAGCAAATGGACGAAGCAGCTGGGACATGCCAACAAAATGCTTACTAAGTGCTGTGTCTGTGAACAATGATCTCTGAGCTTTTTTACTGGCTTCTCCGGTAGTTCCACCCCTTCGGACAGTTGAGCAAGTGTATGAGATATACTGTAAATGTGTTTGTGGTTAGTAAAATAGTAGAGGGATGTTTTTGGTTACAAAAAGTGTGCCACCAAAGAAAAAAGGTTGGGAAAAACTGCTCTAGATAATAGCATGAGGCTATTTTTTGTTAGGCTTCGTCAAAAGATTCAGTTTAATCAGAAAGTAATTAAGAAATTTTCAGGCCTGAAGGAAAGAAGGTCAGAATTTATGTTCATGGAGATATTGGTATCCTGATCATAAAGGCAGAATAAGATTTAGGTTGGACTTGTCCTGTGTGTGTAGTACAAGACAGGGTTGGGGGAGAGTTATGTTTTAAGAGGTGGGGGTCTGTGGATCTTACAATGTGAATTTGTGCCCAGGTGAAATAAGCCTGGCAAACTTGCAAAGGACTGGGCAGACTGGCAGCAAGTGTAGAATAAAATTAGGGTGGAAATGACTCTGTGGGTGTGCTAAATGATAAACCAGGATGCAAGAGCTGAGAAAAATCAGAGGACTAATGATTGTATGATGTGGATTTATGGAATTCAGTGGAAACAGCGAAGGACTGGGCAATCTATTAGCAGAGGCAGAATAAGATTTGGTTTGGACTTATGCTATGGATTGTGTTACAGGACAGATAGATGTCTAAGTTATTGGAATATTACACGTTGGAGATGCAGACACTATGGTGTGGATTTTGGCAGAATGGGGAAATGGGCAAGTTGGCAGAGGATTGGGCAATTTGGAGACAGTTGTAGTATATAAAGTATAAAATTTGGGTTGCAGGTGCACCTGTTCCTTTCTACATCTATAAGGCAAGTTATGGGAAGAATAAGGGGACTGTGGATGTATCGGAGCACAGTAGAAATGGGAGAGCTGGCATCAGACTGGGCTGCATGGTGGAAACTGTATAATACATTTTAGCATGGATTTGTCCTATGGGACAACTACTGCACAGGCCCAGACACCTTGACACTATGATGAGGACCACACAAGCATGTGAAATGACCAGATAGATAAATGTGAAAGGCACTATATAATAGATGTGAAAGGCACTATATAATAAATAAGTGCTGCTTCATTTTGTGTCTGCACCCAAATTTTTTTCACTAACCGCCACTGCTTTTTAACAAGATGAATACAGTCCTCCTAGTAAACTGAAAGTGTGTTTGGTTTTGTAAATTCAGGTTTATCAGAAACACAACCAAATGCACAGAAAAAAACAATACAATGATAGCTGTAGTGGCCTCCCTGTTTTGTTGTTTTGCATTTGCCTGTTATACATCAAGTAATGTGTGCAGCATTCAACACCCTAGCAGGTTTGGGAGGCTACCAAAGAGTCTCCTTGTCCCTTTCTTTATTTGTTTTGATATCTATAACATTATGCTGAGTTTAGCTTAGAGAAGTCAGGTTAGTACAGTGTGAAGGTAGGAGTGCTTGACTTTGGACAAACAGAGTGTCCACTATTGAGTAAATGAATAAATTACTGCTCTTCTGCCCTTTGAGATTGGACACACCGTAATCCACCTGCCTTCCTGTCTATTAGACATGCATCTCTTCAAATAAGAGCTTTAGAAAAGTGTCACAAGAACAGGCCATTGAGCACAACAAACTCATCAATCCTATTCTGATAGAGATTTTTGTGCATAGTTTTTTTTTTCAAATGTTTGAGTCACTGTGTTTTTGTAATCTGTTTCATCAGTGGCTTACAGTATGTTATCCATCTATCCCATTCTTTTTATGCTCTTTGTTGTCTAGCTAGAGAGTTTCTCCCCAGAAGAGGTTTGAAGCCTCCCTGAGAGCATCAGACCACTGTGTGCTGAGATGGCTGCACAGTCATTTGAGGTTATGAGGCAGCCATTCCACAACTACCCGGACCCCCAGTGTCCATGTGGCTCATCAGAGCTTGAAATCTTTACATAGATGATAGTGTTTGCCAGTAGAGACTTCTCCCTGAGATCATCGATACTAAGACCGTCTGCATGCTGTCTTCTGATGGAGTAACCCATGTGATGGCATTCCAGTGCACATTGGATGGCCGGGACCCTCTCGTACTGTTGCCTTGGTTCCTGATCAGGTCTCATTTTAGTAACAGAGTATGAGGAATATGGTAATGTTGAAAATATTTTCCTACATTGATGGGTTCTTGAAAGAAGAAAGTGGGGCTTTCTTTATTAGGGTGCTCACAAGGGGCCCTAAGCTTTCTTAATTTTGTCAGGTCAGGTACCCCACAGGCAGTTGGCAGTAGACCCTCACACACTTAACACCAGCCCCCCCTTACTTAGAAATTCTGGCATACTAGTCATTGTGTCTTTCAGTACATTTTCCATTAAATATGTGGGAGTTTTTATGGCAAAATGATTATCTTGCCTGTGACTAACTCAGAGAGGTCAATGTACGCTTGTTCTAAACAATAATCTTTGTACTATATGCAGATGATGCACTCAAGTCTTAATAGTACATTCTTTCATGCTACACAGTAACATTTTACGTTTTTGCCTTTTTTTTTAAATGACTAGCTGTTGAGTGAATTGTGCTTTCTTGAATTTTCTTAAAATCATTGTAGATGATGTGGAAACCGTACCCCCAACACAGACAGACCGACACCAGGATGTATGAAACACGCTCCTTTATTTATCTTTACTGCACCACAATGCCTTCTCTCATCAACTCTTTCCTTTCTTCTTCTTTCACCAAGTCTTTCCTTTCTTCTTCTTCTTTCTCCTTTTCTTTCACCAACTCTTTCCTTTCTTCTTCTTCCTCTTCTTCTTTCTCTCTCTTTCTCTTTCTCTTGGACCTCCTCCTCACAAGCTTCGTCTCCTTCCTCCCAACTCTGGCTCTCTGTCTGGAAGGAGGCGGCCCCTTTTATCAGGACCCGGATGAGTCCCAGGTGCTCCCCTTGACGTCACTTCCTGGTGTGGCGGAAGTGTCAGGAAAGCCCCTGGAAGCACTCCGGGTCGTCTTGGAACTGTTTCCGGGAGCACTTCCTGGTGTGGCAGAAATGCTGCCATCCAGGACTCCCCAACTGACCGGGCGCCCCCTGGCGGTGGCCACGTCCTCTCACGGGCATCCCAGCTCCGTCTCTGTGGCCCCCAAATAGACCCGGGCGGCTGCCCTCTCGTGGCCGAGGAGAAGTATTGTCCCCGTTGGGGACTGTCCAGGCGTCCCGGCCGGGCAGTGTCCCGTACATCCGTGACAATGATTACTTCATGTTTCAAAATAAATGCAAATGCTCAAATCTCACCAGTTTTCTCTCTTAGCTCATTTTCAAAGGTGTTATCTGCATAGACCGATAGACATGGTTCAAACAAACCATTTTTTAAGGAAATGTGCTAAGAAAATAAAATGCACTTTTTACAGAAGAGCTCTTCAATACGGTAGTCTGCAGTTTGTTCATTTTTGAGCCATCACAGCTTTCATTTTCTTAGCACTATTACAGATTGTCTGCTTTGATTTAAATATATTAAGGGATGCAAATTCAGCATAACATATAGATTTTAAGGTGACATCTGTAATTCTTTACATATATTCAACTTAGTAAAACAATTGAACACCCAGGTTTACAATTAGTTGATTAAACCTGAAAGGAAAGGCACATTCTGTAGATGATGGCCTTCATTTAAAGGATAAACTTCACAACCTCTAATGACTCACCTACCTGGTGGATAGAAAATGTAGGCAACTGTTTGGCTTTGTTTTATGTGGCTCAATCAAAGTAATAATTAAGTACAGCACTCACATTCTCACTCACACACTCACATACTCTCTCTGTTATAGGAAAGGAGCACATGGGTGGGATGAATTGGGGTACCCTCAAATGTGTGGACTGAATAATGGAGGGACATTGGAAGAGTTCCTCTCAGGCCAACATAATATGTTCCTTCAACACACTGGATGTTTGCATAGCTCTGGCTGTGCTCCTGTTTAGAAATTCTCGGGGTTGCATAGAATATGTAGTCTGAACAGGCAGCCTTGTTGGGGTCTTTCTGAGCCGCTGGAGTGAGCGACCATTGGGAGGTTCCCCTGTTCTCTTGGGCTACACCTGACCTGGAAGTGCTTCTGAGCTACTCTTCCTGTTGTGCTGGGATCTGGCTTTAGAAAGATCCCCTCTTCAGCCATGTTGCTGCTCATCTGGGGTAGAGGAAGAAAAAGGAGAATAAGTGTTGTTTGAAGAAAATCTGTAAAAAAAGGTATTTGTAAATAAAAGAATGATTTGTGGTCTGTTGTGTTTGGGAGTTATATTCTGAGTTTGGATTGTGGGCCACACCATATAAGCCACAATATATAAATATTGAGAGACAGAGATAAACAGTATAGAGATATAGGTAAGTATTGCATATTCAGTTCTACAGCTTAACTGATTAAAACAAAGTCTAACACTCCGGAAATATTATTGTCATTGAATGCAGAAAAATCATTTGATATGGTTGAATGGGACTAACATTTCACTACATTGGATAAATTTGGGTTTGTTTCAAACATAGGTGCATGGATCAAACTACTGTATGGCAGTCCAAAAGCTTCAGTTTGTATTAACAACATTAATTCAGAGTACTTCAGACTAGAACGTGATACTAGAAAAGGGTGCCCCCTGTCACCACTGCTATTTACAATCACCAATGAGCCCTTGGGTGTTCACTTTTGAAATGCTTTTGCAATAAATTGGACTATCAGAGAAGGACTTGAACAGAAAATATCACTATATGCAGATGATATGGTACTATATACAATATATCAGATCCACAAAATACTGTGCCTGCAGTCCTAACAGCACTAGCAGAATTTCAAAAGATATCTGGACTCAAAATTAGTTTGAATAAAAGTGTGCTCTTTTCAGTGAACTCTCTAGCACACAATATTTGATTGGTCACCTTCCCTTTTATTGTCACACAATTTAAATACCTAGCGGTAAGCATCACAAGTAAACATAAAGCTCTTTATCAAGAAAATGTTGCTCTCTGCATGGATACATTTAAGCAAGACCTACATAGAAGGTCTACCCTCCATCTCACTTTAGGTTGAAGAATTCACATTTTCAAGATTAATATCCTTCCTAAGCTTCTTTTTCTATTTCAAAGCCTCCCCATATACATTAAAAAATCATTTTTTTAAAAAGTTAGATTTAATCATAACCTCATTTATTTGTAATTCAAAACATCCAAGCATCCAAAGGGTGACCCTATAAAGACCTAAGGAGAAGGTGGCATTGCTCTGTTTAACTTTCAGTATTATTACTTTGTGGTAAATATACAAGTTATAAAAACCTGGACATTGACACAATTAGATGAACACAAAGAGGCTTGGTCCCCAATAGAAATAAAATCCTGCAGTATTTCTTTATATTCCTTGCTTTGTACCCCAGTATATACAAGTTGTCGTCAATATACTAACAAGCCAATTGTGCTTCATCCCTCAGAATATGGAACCGATGTAGGAAGTACTTCAAGACAGAGAAGTTTTATCTGTGGCACCTCTGCACGATAACCATCTTTTTTCACCCTCTCAAACATTAGCATTTTTTAATGTTTGAAAAACGTTTGAGATTAAATCACTTACAGATTTGTACATAGAAAATGTCTTTGCATCCTACGCACAATTACACTCCAAATTTAACTTTACATCAACACAATTTTTCCACTACCTCCAAATTAGAAACTTTGCTAAACAATATCTACCCAACTTTCCTCACCTCCCACCTACTTCTATTCTGGAAGAAATATTGATCAGTCTTGAGGACTCAGCCAGCATTTCTGTAATGTATTAAAACATTTTAAAGCCCCTTCCTTTCAAAGATCCCAGAGTACAATGGGAAAGGGATCTCTTTCTCAACATTTCAGAAAACGAGTGGAAGGTAGCCACACACAGAACTCACGCAGCCCCATATGTGCAATGCATACAATTATTCAACTTAAAATCTTTTATCGAGCACATCTGTCTTATTTAAAATTGTCCAAAATGTTTCCAGGGCATGATCCAACCTGCGAACATTGCAATCGAGCTTCAGCCTCATTGAGCCATATGTTTTAGGCGTGTACCAAATTTAACATAATTCTGGACCAAAATCTTTAAATGCCTTTCAGACAACCCTGGTGTCACAATCCCTTCTAATCCATTAACAGCTGTGTTTGGTGAACTTCCAGATGGGTTAAAGTGGAGAAGGACAAACAAACTGTAATTGCCTTTACTTCACCATTGGCACATAAACTTATTTTGCTCAAATGGAAGAATCCTTACCCGCCTCTTATAAGTCAGTGGACAACTGATATTATATACTAAATTGGAAAAAATCAAGTTCTCACTTAGAGGATCTATTTAAAACTTTTTTAAAGAACTGGCAGGATCTATTCAATAACATTTTAGAATAAACATTTATATTGGATCTATTCAGGATCTATTCAATAACATTTATATCTCCCCCTTTTTTCTACTCTTAAAGTTTTACTCTGGCTGTTGGCCTTGCTCTCTTTCTCATGGATGGGGGATGATTTGAACTTAGTTTTTTCAAGTTTGACTTGCTTGTATGGAATGTTACTTGCTTTCAATAACTTTAATAAAATGTAAAAAAAAATGAGAAAACCAAATATAGCAATGCTACACACTACATTGCCTTATGAAAACGTAAAGTACAAACTGTTTATGGCATGTTTATTTTAAATAGTCTAAAGGTTCAAATAGGCAATGTTTGGGCTTTTCTTTTAAGCCATGAAGGTCATTAATATAATGTAACAAATGAAAAGAGCATGCTGACCTATAGAGCAAGTCTTTTGCACTGCATAATACAACAACAACATTTATTTATATAGCACATTTCATATAACAAAGTAGCCCAAAGTGCTACAAAAAAGTTACAAGAATAGAAAACAATTAAGAGTAAGTAATAATATAAAGAATAAATAACAACAAAATAAAGTGAAGTCAGATGGCCGGGAGGGAGGACAGAAAAACTAAGCAAAAAAAAAAAAAATGCAAAAATTATAATATACAAAGGAGTCACTATATGGTCAAAATTAATTACATGTTGAAAAAAGACAAGTTAAAGTCAATCAAAAATGATAAAAACTGACAGCCAAATTCTGCTTCCTTGCTGTAGCACTTTTGCTACATTTTGTGTGCCAGATGCTAACTGTAATGTAGGTCATTGCTGTGAGCATTTAGCCCAGTAATACCCACATTAGTATACGTTCTTGGTCACACGGCTCTTCGAGTTGGTCTCTTTGCGATGTGCACATCTTGTTGTATTGGCACTTCTAGCTTGATTAGTAAGGTGTGGTCTTGTCATACGCACCTTTGACTTGTCTCAGCTTTACACAAATGACCGCAGAGGTGGACCTAGAGCCAGTTGGGTGAGGAAATATTCAAAAATAATTATTAGGCTTCTAAATGCAGTTCATACCAACTGAACTAGCTAGTGACTTCAAATCAACCATTTACCAAGCATACGAGGTGTGGCAGAAAAGTAATGAGACTGATTTTTTATTTACCAAAGTTTTTATTTTTTTCAAACATCAATGTTATCCCCTTCAAAGTAGTTCCCTTGGGCAGCTACACACCGATGGAGACGTTGTTCCCACTGTTGGTAGCAGCGCTGGAAGTCTTCAACCGGTATGGTCTTCAGCATGTCCGTTACACTCTTCTGGATGTTTTCTAAACTCCCGAAATGACGTCCTTTGAGGACATTTTTCAGTTTAGGAAAAAGGAAAAAGTCACACGGACTGAGGTCAGGTGAATAAGGGGGCTGGGGAACCACAAGAATGCCTTTTGTCGATTGTCCTTCTGCTCAATTGTGAGGTTTTTCGGCACCATTTTGGCACAGACCTTTCGCATGTGCAAATGTTCAGTCAAAATTTGATGAACGGTAAATCTGTTCAAATTTAATTGTTCACTCAACATTCTTAATGTTAAACGACGGTCTGATCTCACAAGAGTGTTCACACGTTCGATGTTTTCATTGGTTTTCGTAGTTGAAGGCCTCCCTGAAAAACTTGAGCTCGGGATAAAGAATGTTCCCCATAGGCCTGTTTTAACTTTTCAAACGTCACACTTGCCGATTCTCCAAGCTTAACACAAAATTTAATGGCACAACGTTGCTCCAAACTCCGCTGTTCCATTTTGCGTGACGCACAACCAAAAACACAACTTCGCTAATAGCAGTCACAAAAATCACGTAGTTAATGGAAGGAGTTGAAACTCGCACTGAGCTGAGGGTACTGATACACGTGCTCTATCAAGGACAACAGCGCAGCGTTGCCAGATCGCTTGCAATGTTGCCAGTCTCATTACTTTTCTGCCACACCTCATATGAAAGTGTCAAACATACAGTGTCTCTGAAGTCGAACACCATCATAGGCCTTTATAAGACATCCACATTCATCGTGAACACATGCTTACTGCCTGGAATTGTAACCCCAGTAAACCAAAGTGGAACTGTGTGTCTAAGACTGAATTAGCTTAATCATAGTAAATGTGCAAAGTGTAAGTTTGCAAAGGTTTACTATAGTTAAAAGTAAAGTTGTCTGTGTGCCAGAAGTCCACATTTCTTGCTGGCAGTCTAAGGCAGCCAGCAATCTTCAGTGTTATGATTAAACAGCCAGTGTGCCCATGACCTCCATAATGACACCATCTATCTACTTGTGCTATATTTCTAAAAAGCCATCTATAACTGGTAGCTGGTATTTTTTCTCCGTACGTTGGAGAAATCATCCCACATAAAGTTTAAGCAAGCAGCACGTCCCTTTTTGTTTTTAAAACCACTTGAAGCAGACAAGCATATCTTCCTCTTTCAAGATGCCACACTCAGTGTGAGTCTTTTGTTTGCTTATTTATTTTAAACAAAGGAGTACAAAGGGGGCAGTTTTTCAGTTTTGGTTTCATATCAAGAGTTTCTGAGTGAGTGAGTGTGGGGTTGGCTTCTGTGGCATATTATCTTTTACACGTCTGTGGACTTTTTGTTTACCATCTTTATGTGCAAAACCCATCATTATCCAACACTAATGCATCTGTATATGCACCACCTCTATGATCTTTGTCACATCTTTGAGATCTTCTTACTGATAACAGTGAGTGTTGGAGTTTTTTAGGACAGCAAATTTTTAAAGTTAAAACACAAAGCAGTTACAAAGTATAAATGAATGGATAAAGGAAAGCATATTACTGTCATGCAGAATTGTAAAATGTATAGTATATTTGTACTGACATGGCTTCTTTTTCATTTTCTGTGATTAATTCCAAGACATTTCGCATAAAGCATGCTGATTTTGTGTTGAGGTGAGATTATAGGATCATCACCCCAAAGGTCTGGGTGATGCTGTTCTTTGCAGTTTTTGCTTTACAGCTTACAACTTTTGGAAATCCACCTTTACTGGACCTGCTCAGGAGTCAGTTTTCTGTCTTAGGAAGGTGGTGACCACAATGGAATCACAACATTTACGAGGGCATTGTTATCATTCTTGTATATTTTGCTCCTTCAGTCATTACAGTCAACCAAAAAATATCACAAATTGTAGCACGGTTATCATTAAATGAATCACAAACACACAAATCAGTGCTTTCCGTATTTGTGCAGGCAATGCCTTGTACACTTTAACCAGCTGAAAGCACAGCACATAGTGCTTTTATAATACCAGTTTCACTGACCATTGTGCTAGTGGTAATGACATGAAACTGCCTTGGCATCAAGTTATACCCAAGTTTACTTTCATCTTTCTTTGGCTTTTAAGACCAATAACACCATTTCAATATCTCTCTGCAAACATGGCTGGGAATCTCCTCCTGGCAGAGTTGTGTACAGATGTCCTCCAAATGAATAACTCCAGTCAAGCAGAGTTTGTGCTGCAAGATTTTTTTTACTGTTCTGAGATGGAGATGCTCCACTAAAACGCTTTTAAAATGGCAGTGATGCTGGGACCCAGAAAAGAATGTAGAGGTCTTGACTGTGGTCACTAGAATATGCAGTAAACGTGTTGATTCATTTTCTTTTATAAAATAATCAAAGTACTAAAACAATGCAAAAAGTACTCCTGAACACTTATAGATGGAGAGATGTGACCCCTGTAGTAACTTGAGTAGGAGGTTAATATTACAAAAACTAAAAGGGAGAGCAACAGTAACTGTGTGCACCCCCACCCTACCAGAAATCCCACCTGCAAGCAACATTATTAATGCTTAAATAAGAAAGATCTGTAAGAGCTCACCGACCTTTGCTGCTGTTATACAATGTGGGATGGTAATCTCTGCTTATTGTGCTCCGCATATTGTGTCTTAAATCTAAGGACATTTCTTTTCTACGTACTCACTACTTTGTTTTTAAAAAAAATGCATTTTTAACTGAAAACAGTCTCTGTCAATACTAGCGTTTTCACATCATTTTTGAAAGTAACTCCATTCCACTGTCATGATTGAAAATGCATATAGTGTAGATGTTTGGCTAGACTGGGCATGTGCACACTGCTGAAGCATTTTTAAAAGGATGGCAATGCTGCTGTCCACGCCATTTATCACAAAACTGTAGTGGCCAGTAAATTATTTGTATTCTGTGTATGTATGCAGCATTTAAAGTATACAAAATGCAACTTAGATACATACAGGTAAGAAACGCAACATGCGCTATTGAACGCAACTCTTATCTCCGCAAAGTTGGTATATGGTTTTCTTCTGTGAAGGGTGACCAATCAGGGAACAATGTTGCAATTAGCAGGATACATTTTGTGAAGGGCTATGTAATAAGCATAAACAAATCAGAACGCCACCAGAGTCTGCAACAATGAGCTGCTGTTTCTAGAGGTACAGTATATGGCTCTGGAGTGTGTTTTCAAAAGTCTACATTTTCATGTGTTAAAAATACTAGGTTAGTGTGGCTGAAAGGTGAAAACAGAGATTAATGCCTGCATGTTTAAGTGAAAATGTAGCACTGTAGATATAACGTGCCTGCACTACACATCCCAGTACCTCTACTTTGTTTGTTTGTTACTTAACTATAGGGTCACTGTTGCTGCCATGTCAATGTTATAAAAGGCACCAGTGCATTTGTCACATACCCCAACTTACTCTCAAGAGGCACACAAGGAGGTTTTTTTTTTAAGAGCACAGTGTCAGCCATTGTACAGCACCCCGAAGCAATTGAAGGTTAAGGGCCTTGCTCAAGGGCCCAACATAATAGCATTCCTTCTGTCACTGCCAGGACTTGAACTGGCAACCTTTAAGCTACCAGCCCAGATCCTTTAGCCAGAGAGCCACCATTGTGCTTGTGTGTCTGTCTATGTGTCCATTCAGTTGCTAATGTACTGATGTCTCCATCATTTCTAAAGATGGCACACCACAAACATTTTTAGTAATAGAATGTAATGCATTTGTAATTTCAACAGATGGTGCATCACAAACATCAATCACATCAAAGTGATTTTATGACTCCCAAATGAAATGGCATATAACAGAGACCTCTGCATTGCATGGTGCACTGCAAACATTACTGCTGAGGTCTACGTTGATTACTTAGATTTCAATATGTCTTGGGTGGTTAGCACAGCTAACCTGCCTGAATAAAAGAATGTGTCTGCCTGTGTGTCCATCCAGTTGCTATGTATTTGTAATTTAATAGATGGTGCATCATAAACGTTAAGACTGCTTTTATTAATCCAATACCAAATGGGATATAACAGGGACCTGTGCATTACATGGTGAACTGCAAACATTAATACTGAGGTCTATATTGATTACTTAGGTTTCAATCCCTCCTACACAGATAGAACAGTTAGTTGTATTAAAAAGTTTTTATTATAATGCCATGAAGAGGACCAGCGAGGAAGTGTTCCACAGACTTTTTTTAGCTGATTCAGTTTAATTTAAAGCTTCCTTGTCAAAATAAATTTCAACACTATATTGTAATCATGTTTTCTTGTACAGTTTTTATGTTCAAATTGGCTAAATGTTTAAACGTGTTTTTATTTTCATCCCTCTTGTAAACTCTGTTACTGGATTCTGTTTATCTTTATTTCTGCTGTTTAGAACTTGAAAAAATAAAAGGCAAAAATAAAACTGCACTAAAATTGAGTATTCATGTCGTTTCACAGAGACAGCATCAACATTACATGGCAATATAAAATAGATTACTCTTGTTTTCTGAACCTCCTTTTCCAGCCACCTTGTCAGGGTACAGTTGCTTATCTTGGCTGCTTCACACATTAAGCCAGGAACTTTTCCAGGATTAGGTGGGAGTCTATCTCAAATGGACACTCATGAATGCCTCCCGACACTAACACATTATTTGTGAATTAGAAACAAATTCAGCTGAGAAGGACATTACTTACAGCAGATGTTAAATCCCTTTTTTATTCTATATGTTATGTTTTACTTAAATGCTTATTGAAAAAAAATTCTTACTTACTGTTCTTGCTAGCAGTGTCATGAACATTACATGGATTTCCTTGAAGTTATGACTTGTAAGAAGAGTTAAACGATAGTTTGGTGCTAATCATTCATTTTCATATATAATTCCTTTAAATGTGAAGAGTAAGCAGTCTCCTAACATTTCAGAGGTCGTTTGTACAGTCACATTATTTCTAGAAGCAAAAAGATGTAGGATTATTAGACAAACATAGATTTGGAAATTACCATGTTATGATATGTTAAACCATTGTTATAAACTACTCTTTAAGCTTTTTAAAACATTTTATTGCCAAACACACTCTTTTAATAGGTGTAAATATATTCAATACATGTCTTAATGATGCATTGTTATGCATAACTTTTTTTAGAACATTAGAACAATCCAGACGAGAACAGACCATTCAGCCCAACAAAGCTCTGCAGTCCTATCCACTTAATTCTTTTAAAAAAACATTGAGTCTGGTTTTAAAAGTCCCTAAAGTCTTACTGTCTACCACACTACTTGGGAGCTTATTTCAAATGTCTATAGATCTCTGTGTAAAGAAAAACTTCCTAATCTTTGTGCGAAATTTACCCTTAACAAGTTTCCTACTGTGTCCCCGTGTTCTTGATGAACTCATTTTAAAATAACAGTCTCGATCCACTGTACTAATTCCCTTCATAATTTTAAACACTTCAGTCATGTCTTCTCTTAATCTTTATTTGCCTAAACTGAAAAGACTCAGGTCTTTTAATCTATCTTCATAATTCATTCTCTGTAGCCTTGGAATCAGCCTAGTTATGCTTCCCTGGGCCTTTTCTAGTGCTGCTATGTCCTTTTGTAGCCCGGAGATGAAAACTGCACCCAGTACTCCAGACGAGGCCTCACCAATGTGTTATAAAGCTTGAGCATAACCTCCTTGGACTTGTACTCCACACATTGTGCTATATAAACTAACATTCTGTTAACCTTCTTAATGGCTTCTGAACACTGTCTGGAGGTTGATAGCGTAGAGTCCACTAATTATAGCTGCAGCAGGCCTTGTGCTTGTCGATGATGTCGTCCTGTTTTTGACATATTTCTCAGCCTTGCTTTGGTATTTTGCTAGTATTGTTGTTACAGTGCAGTGCATTCAGAATGGATTTTTTAGTTAACTTGTGCTTTTTTAATTTTTCAGATGCATGCT
>NW_024382608.1:0-14688 GCF_016835505.1 Polypterus senegalus
TCTTCTTAGGGTGGGGCACCTGATGGGCTGTTCGGTCCCTGAACGTGTCAGAGCTGGTCTGCATCGGCAGTAAGTCGAACCTATGAGTGACCGACTGCTTGTCATTGATTCTGTTCATAACTTTTGGACAGACTTTCTAGGCACAGCCAGGGTGTTGAGGGTCTGCTTTGGTGGACTCAGGATTGGGTCACTGCTTTTGCAGATGATGTTGGCCTGTTTGCTTCATCAGGCAGTGATCTTCAGCCTCTCTGGATCGGTTCACAGCGAGTGTGAAGCGCGGGATGGGAATCACACCTCCAAATCTGAGACCATGGTCCTCAGCCGGAAAAGGGTGGAGTGCCCTCTTAGGGTTGGGAGGAGATCCTGCCCAAGTGGAGGAGTTCAAGTATCTCGGTCTTGTTACGTGAGAGAAGAATGGAGTGTGAGATCGACAGGCGGATTGGTGCGGCATCCGCAGTGATGTGGCTCTGCATTGGTCTGTCAGGTGAAAAAATAGCTGAGCCAAAAGGCAAGCTTTCAATTTACAATCGATTCGTCCTACCCTCACCATGGTCATGAGCTATGGGTAGTGACTGAAAGACAGATCGCGAATACAAGCGCTGAAATGAGTTTCCTGCAGGGTGTCTGGGCTTTCCTTTAAAGATAGGATGAAAGCTAGTCATCCAGGAGGGCTCAGAGTAGAGCCGTTGCTCCTGCATCAAGAGGAGTCAGATGAGGTGCTCGGCATCTGATCAGGATGCCTCCTGACGCCTCCCACATAATTTAGTGCCTGCCAAAATAAGGCCGTCCGTCCAGCGGCAATCCAATAGAAACACTGCGCTAAATATTCACGGGTGAAGGACTGTGCTTATGCAGAGGAAGATGAGATGGTCAGGGTTGTGTTTGGCACAAACTCTAGCAAAACTGCGAGAGAAACTTTTAAGTGCGGGTCTTAGCTAACATTAAATACAGCCGTGGACATCGTGCGAGATGGCACCAGCACAGCTGGAACCTTGATGCATGTACACCGAGTGGCTCACATGAAATGAGCGCAGTGCATAGACAAAAAGCAACAGTTCCAAAGAGTGCTGAACAAAACCGAATTAAACAATTGAGAAGGCAGCAAAAATATAGAAGCATGTGATACATACAGCATATTCATAAGTGCAGCTATCATGAAACAAAGCACACGGTGGAAAAAGTCAATGTCCTACTAAGGGAAGACAGTGTAAAAGAAACCTGTGCATGCAGTGTGTCACATCTCAGATAAAGAGGAAATTAAAAATGTTTAAAATGTTCCTTTCTTTTCATAACTTTTTAACACACTACTTATCCGCTGCAAAGGGTATATTATGTATATATACTGATCTAATCTCAAATAGACAAACCACATGCCATGGACAATGGTAGAGCTTGCCTCTAGTGCTGATGTCTGAGTTTGATTCCTGAGAAGTGCACTGAGTATGTACATGCACTTCCTGATTCATTTTACCTCGCATCCCCTTGGTTTGGAGCGTATGAAAAAATATCGTTAAGCAGAAAGACAGACCACCAATTGAAGCTTTATGAATAATGGATGCAAAGTGCGTTCCTAAGACTGATTGAGGCAAATTTCATTTCAAAAGACTACCCAGGCGGAATCCTTGATAAAAGTGTGGTTTTGTGCAAACTGTCCAAATCGAACCTGATTGAAAGAAATTATAATCAAATCCTTGATGACAGCAAATCATAACGGTCACAAAACTATTACATTCACAATCATGTTACGTTATTTTTAAATGTTTCCTTTTCTTAGAAAGCACAGCTGAGAAGCTTTGATGCATGTGACTCCATAACGTGGTAATAAAAATAACGCATTTAATCACACTTTCATTCAAGCAAGGGGAACTTTTGTCAGTGCATGATTTCCTGGTACATGATGACACTGATGCACACATCAGAGCTACAAAAATGTTAGAGTTGGAATAAAGCGCGTTCCTACATGATCGAGGATAATTTCATTTCAAAGACCACCCGACGGAAGCCTTGATAAAAGCATGGTTTTGTGCACCTGAAAAGCAAGCAAAATTAGATGCATTACAGAAAGTGGACTTTGTGGCTCTTACTGGGGATCATTGGACTCTGCGTTACTAATTCTAATTACATCTAATTACAAAATGTTCAATGATCACACTGTTTTAGCCTAATGTACAAAATAATTTTGGCTAATGTTACTCAGAGTTTAAAGGTGAAGCTGGTCAAATTACTGCCCAATTTTAGCCAGGGATGATATTTTGTTTCTGTTTTGAATTGAAATGCAGTTTAAAGCATTTTTTTTCAGAAATTAAAAGAGCTTGAGTTTACTATATTCATGTCCATGTCTATTATTTGATTCTATCGTCCACTAAAACCCTTTTAAATTAAAAAAAAAACACATTTGCTATTTGGGGCAAATTTTCATGTGTGATTACATACGATTAATCAAGATTAATTATTACACAGCCTCTAATTAATTAGATTAATTTTTTAATCAGTCCACCCCTAATATATATATAGAATATATATATATATGTAGATTTGTATATATATATGTGTATATACAGTATATATGTAGATATGTATATTATATGTGTGTGTGTGTTGTATGTGTATATATATGTATATGTATATGTATATATATGTATATGTGTGTATATATATATATCTATACTAATAAAAGGCAAAGCCCTCACTCACTCACTCACTCACTCACTCACTCACTCACTCACTCACTGACTCATCACTAATTCTCCAACTTCCCGTGTAGGTAGAAGGCTGAAATTTGGCAGGCTCATTCCTTACAGCTTACTTACAAAAGTTGGGCAGGTTTCATTTGAAATTCTACGCCTAATGGTCATAACTGGAAGGTATTTTCTCCATTAACTGTAATAGAGTTGAGGCTGAAGGCGTGGGGCGGAGTTTCGCGTGTGACATCATCAGCCTCCCACGTAATCACGGAACTGACTGTAAGCGCGGTGCGTGAAAACCAGGAAGACCTACAAAGCGCTTAAGAAAACATGCATTATATAATTGAGAAGGCAGCGAAACAATAAGAAGCGAGCGAGTGACATATACTACCATATTCATGAGTGCTGCTACCTCGGAAAGAAAGCAAGGTGTAAACCTAAACTTTAAATTAAGTTCATAGACGAGCTACGCTGTGCTTTCACATGCCCACAGGTAATCGCGGATACAAGTTTAATGAGGAGGGCGCGGATATAACGCGAGTTTTGATCACTTTGTAACTAAGTTAAAATTGTAGGTGAAGGGTGTGCTTATGCAAATTCCGGAGACTGTGTTTGTGGGATTGACAGTTAAGGTGGGAGTCCGCATCATCTCCTCCCATTCATCTTATTTCGCTCTGAGCTGAGCTCCAGCAGCCCTGCTCTTCCGAAGCAACTTCGCAGACTGCCACCAAATACTCACAGAAAAATCCACAAGTTAATACACCGCCTGTCTCTAGAGTTTTTACACACTGAATCCTCCAGGCACTACTTACAAAGGTTACATTGACAATGATGTTACGTTATTTTTAAAATCTTTCCTTTTCTTAGCACAAGCACAGCTGAGAAGCTTCGATGCATGTGCTCCATAGCGTTAAAAAATAATGCATTTAATCACACTTTGCATTACAAGCAAATGGGAGCTTTTGTCAATGCATGATTTCCTGGTACACCGATTACACTGATCAGCGCATCCCGATTCATTTTACCCTCGCACCACCTTAGTTTGAGAAGAAGTATGAAAAAATATGAGGTTAACACAGAAAAACATCACCAATTCAAGCTTTATGAATAATCGATTCGACATCAATAATTGTTTTGGTAAAGCCATCCTCCTTCTATTTTATAATTTTTTCCGCCATTAGCCATAATTAAATGACGGTAAATAAAGTAAGAGCAAAGCGAGGTGACTTATTTAGGCAGGCATATATATGAGCAACACTCATGACAATGTCAATCATGTTACGTTATTATTAAAATGTTTCTTTTCTTTTCATTACTTCTTTAACACACTACTTCTCCTGCCTAGCGGGTATTTTGATATATATATATATGAATGACCTCCAAAGGCGCTGAGACTTTTGATATCATGAGCGTGTCTGCAAAACTGGGTCTCCTGCCCAGCAAAAGTCGAGCAGCCAGCCAGCATGCATAGCTATGCCGGCCTTTGAGACGCTGACTGCGCTTCTGCCTTAAGTCAAGTGAGCAATTTTAATTTTTTCATCCTCCCCTGCTATAGCCCAGACAAGTGCAAACACGGACCCTTTTCTACACCACGAAAAATAATATTAAGGCGATTCACACTTTCTTTTGCACGTATCGATTATAGGAGGTCATCACTCGGATTATGAAGACACGCACGAGTGGAGGACTCACAGTGCAATCACAGCCGATTAATGGCGGGGACGTCTCACCAGTCTACACAAGACCCACGCGACTGTCCCCAAAAGCGATCATAATCAGCCGAACACATCTCTCTATACTATATAAAGAAAAAAGGCAACTTTCCTTTCTTACACCTTTTTTCCTTTTATCCCAAACCAAAGCCTTTCTCTTAACACTGCAGAGGACACAAAACTAATTTTCTTTAAATGCCGTAAGGCACATTACCAGAGGCACAAATTTGACGTTCACATAGAAAATGTAATTGCAATGTACCTGTACTTTAAAACGTTAATGTTTTACTGTTTAATAACTTATAGACTATAATTATTATTTTCCTTGCACTCAGTGACCAAACTATACACACACATAGACACATACAAACATCACACAAGTATATATATGTGTATATATATACACACACACACACACATACATACATACATACATACATACATACATACATACACACATATATATAATTTGTGTGTGTGTATATGTTTGTATATATGATGTAGATAGGTATGTATGTATTATATATATATATATATATATATATATATATATATGTGTATATGTAGATATGTATAGATATGTAGATATGAAGATATGTATGTGTATGTATGTATGTACTGATGTATGTATGTGTGTGTGTGTGTGTGTGTGTGTGTATGTGTGTGTGTGTGTGTGTGTGTATATATATGACAGCACAATCCAAGCTGTGAGAAAACAGTAAAAAGGAGGCGTGTCAGATGTGGTGGTACATTTTCTGATGCAGCTAGGCGAAAATAACTTTGTGACGCTGCCACCAAATACACAAAACAATTACTTGACAATCATGTTACATTATTTTAAAATGTTTCCTTTTCTTTTCATAACTTCTTTAACACATGACATCGCTTGCGAAGCTGGTATTTTGCTATATATATATATATATATATATATATATATCACAGCGACACTCATAACAGTGACAAAACAATTACATTGACAATCATGTTACGTTATTTTCAAAATGTTATAGTATTTATGACCTCTGGCGAGGGTTCTAGGGGTCCCACCAGATCAACCCCAATATGCTCAAAGGGGACATCCTTAAGGGTAAAGGGGATTAAGGAGCATGGTCCTTTTGCCACAATTGACATTAAGGGCAGGATGTGCAAAAGCGGCGGACCTCCTCATTAGTCCCAGGCCAAAAAATTTGAGCTTGATCTGCTCTAAAGTTTCTTTGGGACCCAGATGGGCTCCCAGGAGGGTATGAGCCAGTTCACAGACTTGTCACTGTTAAATCCTGGAACTAACAGCAGTGACCTTATCTCAACCTCGTGTTCTGCCACCGATACAAATGCCATTCTTTAACACAAAGTGGGGACCTTGTGGCATGGGATTTACTGTGTGTTGGTCATCTATTAAGACCACTGCATTTTTGCAAATTTAAGGAGTCACCGTTTTCACTGCTCCCTTTAAATGAAGCCAGGGGTCTGCCTAAATTGAAACTCAGACACCTGAGAGGATCAGGATCCGACCTCAAGGGGCATGGTTTCAACTGAGCCAGCGAGCGCTTGAAGATGACGTGTCACACTGCGCAGCTCAGCCGTTGCTACCGCCACTGTCAGAGACTGAATTCTAACCTCCTCCAGTTGTGAACACAGTGTGGAGGTAGCTGAGGAGGGAGGATCCTGAAGACCGCCACCACCATTTTTAAAACTTCATTCTGGCAGATGTAGGCAGGTTGAACACCCCCTGAACGAGGTTAGACGGGTTTTAATTTTAAGCCATTGTCGTGGAACACAGATGGCGAGCAACAATGGAAATGTTACTGCCAGAATCAATAAGGAGGTAACTTGTGACCATTTGTGAAAAAGGCCAGAAGGTTAGAAAAGCACACTGTCCCCCCCCGCATCTCTCCACTGCCCCCCGCCTCCGGAGTCTGTCCCCTGTGCACCAGGTTTTCCAGAGCTAGCTCCAAATGTGAAACTGGGACTTCGAGGCAGGACACAAATTTCAGGGTCCAATGGGTTCCTTTCCCGATCCCCAAGCAGGTTTCTGCTCTCAGATTATCTATGATCCCAATTAAAGATACCATATTTTTGAACATTTTTCCCCAGGCTAGCTGGAATCTCCATAGGAGTGCATTTATAGCAAGGCACAGGCCACCTGCTGTACTATGTCGGCATTCCTTTGATTTGGCCTCAGCCAATTCCCACTTTCAGTCCAATACATTTTTCGCCTGCCAGCCTGAGGCACTCCCACATTTTTCAAAGGTTTTTTTACCTTTTTTGGGACATGATTGAGACCTTCTCACAGGAGCCCACAAACCCGTCCCCAGTTTTTTCTCTTTTGAACCTGGTCTCTTCTAGGTCCCTTGTCCACTTAGCCAAGGTTACCTTCACAGATTTCTGGTCGAACCCACCCAGCTTCCTCCCAGCCCCCCCACCTGCCCCCGCCAGCAACGTGGAATGCTACCCCCTACCTGACGCCCCTTGGTTTGGCAATTTCGAGGTGTCAAGGTTTTTTTTGGTATGGCCCGGTTCCATTAGAGGCCATCAATCCTACCTGACTACGCCACTGTGAAATGAATAGCCTTGACACAATGGAGGTTTGGGGCAGCACCCATATATTGTCCATGGCTGCAAAAGGGTTTTGCACAGCACCTGTGCATTGTTTTGAGTTCTTCACTGAACTGACTGGTAGAGGAAGATAGTGGGTTTATAAGACGAAGAGGGAAATGATGCTCTGGGGCCCGGGAAACCCGGGAAATGGCTCTCTCGGGGCCGCACCGAAGTGTCGTTGAATCAGGCAGATTTTCCCTGTAGAGATAACAGAGATAGGTTTAGTGCACCCGCCACCCCTGGCCCCATGGTAATTACCTCCACTTGGGCCACCAGCCCCACTCCTAGTCGACGTTGGGGATGGATATATATATATATATATAGTTGTGGAAGATCACCCCAGCTACAGAGATGTATACCCAAAATATCCAGAACACACACTATTTATTTTTCTTTTTTTCACACACACACTGTTTAAAATAAAACCCAATTAGGTTCAGTCCCATCTTTTTTTCTTTTTTTTCTTTTTTTTTTTCTTTTTTTTTTTTCTTTCTTTTTTTCTTATTCTTTTTCCACCTCACCCTCCCCCCGCTCTTTCTCCACCCAACCCCCTTTTATAAGCCCCAGATGTGCCCGGGTACCGGGGAATTTTCCCACAGCACTCCGAGGGGAAAAAAAAGTTCAATCCAGGGCCCGGGGGCCCCCAACAAGGTTATGTTTTTAAAGCCGATCCAGGGGCCTATGAAGACCAGGGGCTGCTCTCTGGCCCAGCCATCCGCCACGAGTATAATACTGCTCAAAATAAGATTAAAAAAAAAATAACAAAAAAAAAGACTAAGGAATTTAAAACATAGATAAAAAAGGGGTTTTGGATTCTGAAGAAATATATTTTTTTTTTTTTGAAATTTTTTTTTTGGGGGCGGGGCGGGGTTTTAAATTACTGGGCCCAGGAACAAATTTTGTTTTCTTTATGGTTTTTGGGAATTACAATAAAAGATTCTTGACCCTTTGAAATTGTTTTTTTGGGTTTTTGAAAATTTGGGGGTTTGGGATAAAGTCTTCATTCATCCTTTTCCCCTTTTATGGTTATTTTTTTATACTAGTACATCACATAGTTACTTTTTTATATTTTTTTTACTGTGATGCCTTTTTTGTTTTATCTTTTTATGGCCCCCTTGTCACAACATGTGCTGGTGTTTTGGGAAGGGAGTCTTTTATGGGGTGTTTTGATGACAGTCGATGACTTCAAGGGCACAAAGCTTAAAAAGCTGGCATAAAAGTTCATTGACATTTAAGATTGCTGTTAGTACTTTCCATTGCATTTGCCTCTTCTACAGTTTTTCAGTATAAAATTACATTGACATTTTTTGACAAAAGAGATCTGCTTTTTTTAGGTTAATGTCTTTTTTCTGGTTTTGATTTTTGCTACATTTAAGGTTTCAACAGGGCCAAACCCCTTTTGTCTATGTGCAACCCAGATGATCTGGTAGCATTTTGTTTTCATTTTTTGTTTTCTTTCCCTTTTTTCCTTCTGCAGAAAGCACAAAGAAAAATTTTAAACATGTAAGACTGAAAGATAACCTAAAAGGGCTTAAAAAACCCAAAAAAATATTGAAAATACCAAAAAAACAAAAGGGGATAAAAATTAAAAAAGATTGGGATCCAAAAAACTATAAAGGGCCCTAAACTAACAGCAAAAAATTTTTTCCATGCTACTTAAAAAAAAACCTCACATATAAAAAAATAACTCATTGAAAAAAGAAGTAAAAGTAAATGAACAGAATAAATATTTTGCCTAAATATCTGTAAAAAGAAATAAACATAATACCATTAAAGACAAGCTCTGAGTTTACAGATTTTAAAACAGAAGAATCTGTACAGTGAAGAATAATAAAACCACAAATCTGATGGCATTTTACCAGTTAAACTAAAAGAAACAAAATGTTGTTTATTATTTTTAATTACGAATAATCCAACAGTCATGTCAGATGGCAGAATTGCCTGACAACTGGAAATTCCAATTCACTCCATCCTGGAATGGGTCATAGTAATTAAACACAAATACACCTTAAGTCTATACATTCAAAATTATGGAAACCATAATTAAAATAAATTAGAAGAGTACCTTATGAAAATAGTATACTACATAATAGCTTCTGGAGTAGTAAATAAAAGCAAAACACGATGGACTGGTGCTCTGTCCAGGAATTCTTCCTGCCTTGTACTACTTGCTAGGATAAGTACTGTGACCCTGCTAAGGATAAAGCAGGTTTGGAAGATGGATGGATGGATGGATGACATAATTTACTTAGACTTTCAGGAAGCCTTTGATACAGTTCCCTACTGAAGATTAATTTTAAATCCAGAAGCTATTGCCATCAGAGATGGCTTAAGACTATGTGACATTGTGCGATTTTTACAGCAATTTTCAGCCGTAGCCTTCATTTACATAATCTTAGCAAATTGAGGCAGCTGGCTGCACTCCAATAAACCAGTTGTTAATGTGACATGCCCACGACTCACTCCAACTAGTCTGCAACTTGCTCCAATAGAATTAAAAATGTTTGTTCTGTATTTAGCTGTTAGGTCAAGTTCTTGTGCTTGAGCGTGACAACCAATGGATGCTCATTCTGAAGTACAATGCGATTGATAATCACGGATAGAATGGTGTCCCATCTGAACTTGATGTACCCATTAATCCTTTGTACAGTGATGGTACAGTGTGAGGTTGCATTTTATTGACTGTCATAAAAAGAGGTGAGCACAAATCCACTGGAAGGTCAACACTTAGTCTATAAGTGTGACATGGCCAACAATTTGCAGTCGTTTAAAGTGACATGACAGGCAACAAGATCAGCAACTGCTGTTGGCAGGTCTGACATACCTAATGACTAGATGGTGACAGCAACATTACAAATACTTGATTCCAAGTTGGTTAATCAACATGGAAGAAATAGACAAAATAAGAGAATAATCCTCCACATAGGGTCATCAGAGGGGTCCTCAGACATTTTACCTTGGAATGTTATTTTTTCATAAAAGAGTGCTGTCTCTTTGAATCAGTTAAGTTATTGCCCCAGTGTTTTTGTGACAGTGAAGTCATAAACATTGAACCTTAATTGAGAACTTTCGAGGGTTCTTTGTGACTTATTTGGGCTATTTTAGCATAGCAGCCACCACTCCTGTCCTAAACATCCTCCATGTCCAACAATTTAGCCACAACTGTAATTCAGTGGAGCTCCAAAGACTTAGAAAAGGTTTTCCAAACCAATTCACATTGTCAACATTTTTGTACAGGTTTTCAGAAACCTCTCTTAATCTTGGCATGATCAAGTCAAGTTGGGCAGCATGCACTGGTACAGTGCACGCGCACCATCCACAACGAAACAACTTGGAATCCCAGTTTGCAACCCCCAGGCAGACACACGGTCCAGTCCCACCCTCCGGAATGCCCTCTGTCTGCTGCAGCCAGGTATCGTGGGTGACCCCTTGGCCTGGTCCAGCCACTCGGGACCCCAACAATAGAGGATCTTAGGCGCCAGATCACCCTCAGGGAAAGCGTCCACATGGCCATAAGCGAACTGGATGATCCCTCACAATGCAGGTAATGTGCCTCATTTGGGACTCCATGAGCAACGCTTATTCGACACAAAGTCAAACCAATGGTACCCAAGATTTTCCATGAAGTAACAGTACCCAAGGAGTCAGGTCACTGGATAGCGTCCATGTCTGCAGAACACATAGCAGGCAAAAAGCACCAGGACTCTAAGACTTGAACCTTCGTCCTTTTGCATGCATCGGAGTGCCACACACTCCTTTCCAGTAACCTCATGATCCCTTGCTCTCCCAATCCGTCTACTGACTTCATAGGAAGAGTCACCTCTCAACAATGTCAACACTCTCTCCGCAAAACAGACACACTGCTGATGGCTGTGTCCAAGAGGTCATTAAAGGCTTGATCTTGGTTTTATCCAGGACACTCATGAAGTCCAGACACTCAGAGTCCTCACTCAGTCTCCCCGAGTGCCACAATCAGAGCCTTCATTGACTCCTCGAAGATCACAGCATCGTCAGCAAAGTCAAGATCCGTGAATCTTTCTTCACCAACAGATGTCCCACAGCTGCAGGACCAACGACCTTGCCCAAAACCCAGTAAATACAAGCATTGAACAGAATAGGAGCAAGAACACACCCGATGAACCCCAAATTGAAATGGGAAAAACACAGGTCCTGCCCCCTCTGCACAGCACTCACAGTACCAGTGTACATGCCGGCCATGATATCCAGCAACCCGGGGATCCCGTGAATCCTGTGGAAAAACCTGAGGAGAGTGATGTGGCACGATATGCATGTGTATGTGGAAAAAAAAGTCAATGGTTGCCAACTTTATATTTAACTAGCCTTCCCTGCAGCTCTGCCCACATAGTAGTGAAACAGAACAAACTTTAAAATCAATAAACAAACAGGTATCTCTAGCTGCAAACAGTGGCTGGCACGTGAGTGAAGGACCCTGATGTCATGCTTCACCTCCCTTGGCCTGCCTCTGTCTCAGATTAGCAGAATCTATCACTCCTACAAGCAAATTATGATTCTTAGCGCAATGAGGGAAGTCACAAAATCTCCGAAATGTTCAAGCAAATTAAAGAAAAAACCTATTTAAATCGTTAATTAGTTCTCTCATTTAAAAGCTAAGAGGAGGTAACTTATGCCCCGAGGCTGGTGCATGAGTGAGGAAGGCCAGCCCCTCCCCTCATTCCGTGCATTCTCTTGGATTCGCCAAATAAATCGGTACTACAAGTGAACTATGATACATAGCATAATGAGAAAAGTTGCAAAATCAACGAATGTTCAAGCAAATTATAGAAAAAAACCGGTTCTAAATCTAAATCCGTTAAGTATTTCTCTTGTGAAAGCGGACACACATACAGACAGACAGATTTTTTACATGTAAGATTTACTCTTATCAAGCACAATTTGAGTAATGAGCCCAGTGTGCTTTATAATAGCTACATATAACTGAAAAAAGAAGAGTAATATAAATATAAAACATAATGTTGAAACATAAGTATCACGTAATATATAGAGTAATATAAATATAGAAACAGACATGCAGTATATACAGGATGTTTTTATTAAGTAGGACAAAGGAGTGCATCAGGCATGATGTTTAGGTACCCTACACACTGCCTTAGTTGTGTGTCCCTTCCATGTTGGCATTCTTGTATATGAGTGGTAGCTATAACTCGTTCATACCTGAATTATGTGTGTTTAGGCGCAACAGTGAAAAGAAGTAAACAGAGAACTGATTCTTTCTTGGTCTCTCCCTATTTCAGAGATTACCTCATGAAAGACTTAATCAAAATTAAATAAAAAAAGAAAAGAAATAATGTAGGAAATAGTTTTTCACATTAGTATTCCATCATGTCACTATTACTCTTGCAACAATAAAGCACAGATTTTCTTACTTAAACAATTGAAGATTGTACATCTGCTCTGGTGCAGGTTCTTGGCTCTTTCCTTCCACAGCTGTGTCAATGGATGCTGCAATGAATTTTACGTAAAAGCACTTCTCCGGATGAGCGACACATGTTTGAATGATACGTAGCACCAGCCATCTGTTTATGCTGAATTGTTCAGAGCCTGATGTTATTAGAGATGCATGTTAATTGTCATACATTTATTCACCTGCTCCTGGGTCAACATTGCTAAAATATTATTTATTTATCTGACCTGGTCACACAATCTACTAGAAAACACCTATAAAATGTTTTCACCCTCTTGGAAGTTTTCACATTTATTTGCTATAAAACAATCAATCACAGACAATTGAATCTGGCTTTTTTACATTAATCAACTGAAATGATTGCTTAATGTGAAAGTGAAAACGAATCTCTGCAAAGTGGTCTGCATTAATTCCAAATAAAAGCATAAAATAACTAATTGCATAAGTGTTTTAATACAGGACCTAAATCATTACTAGTGCAGCTGTTTGGTTTTACAGGTTGCATAATTAGTTCAATGGACCTGTCAGTCATCAAGATGTTTCAATTGATTGCACTGTAATGCATCTGAATCTAAAAGGGTCCCATTCACGGTGAGTCCATATCATGGCTTAACCTTCACAACAACAACAAAAGAACACTCCAAGCAACTCTTTGAAATGGTAATGGAAAAGCATAAGTCAGGGATGGAGATGAGAAAATATCAGGTCATGGAATCATGAAGAAATTAAAGTATTCATACTTGGAAAGAAGAACCAGAAGACTTTGGGCGAGTCTTCTGGCCTTGGAACACTCAAGAGGTTTATTTTCCCCAGCCTCCTCACCACGTGGAGTGTTTGTTTTCCTCTCATCCCTGGTCATCAGATTGTAGCATTTGTGTATTAAGCTAGATGGTACATGTGGCAATGCTGACCTTATAAGCATTTGTTTTCTCACCTTTACCATCTTAAAGAACCTTTTCTCAAATAGTTGTTCCTCAGGTTTCACTTTTGTTTTGTAACTCATTATTTTAGCAATTGTTGTAAAGCATTTTGAGCTACTCTCATTCACAAAAATATTCTATATACATGCTTTCAGAAACTATTCAGACCCTCACTTTTTCATTTTACTCTTGCGCACTTAAGCAAAAATCTTTTAGATGAATTATTTCCCTCATCAAACAACACACAATAACAAAGCAAAAACTGCTTTTTGCTCATTTTTACATTTATTTAAAAAAAAACAACAAACAAAAAACTAAAATATCAAATTGAAAAAAGTATTCAGAACCATTGCATATAACACTTCTAGCTAGGTTGTATCTCATTCTATTGATCACCATTGAGATGTTTGTATACCTTGTTTGGAGTCCATCTGTAGGTCGAGCTTAACTGATGCACATGATTAGGAAAGGCACACGCCTGTCTATAGGCAGTTCCACAGTTGACACTGGGTGCATCTCCTTCCTCCCACCCTCCAATGCCATGCGACTTTCCACGGCTCCTTTCTTGTGACTCCAATGATCCTTTACCTGCTGTGCTCCTGCTTGCACATTCATGCTGCCAACTATATCTCACATTGCTTGTGGCCACAGGAAACACCAATCTCACTCAACTTCCACAACTTATGACTCAATCCAAAGACTCCCTAGCCACCATGTACCCAGGCTAATGGATTTATGCAGCAGGGCGGATCTCACAAAAAACGCTTTTTAAGATTGTGATCATCTCTTTCTCTCTCAAACACAGACACACACAGACATACACACACTTTTCCTCTGCACTGGCACCTTTGTGGCCTAGCTCCTCAGAGTAGCTCCATCCCATCTGACAACATTTCTTTCTCTCCCATTTTAGTGGATCTCAAAATTTCCGTGTGCCTCCAGAGTGACGGGCCAGATTTTGGAACTAGATCTCTGCTACAACAATTAAATATGCCGTGCTGAAAGTAAATACATGAAATAATGAGTACTGATATTATTTTATTGATGTTACATACTTCCTTGTTGAAGAAGTGTGTGGCATTCCTTGAAGACCCTTTCATCCTCCACCTTAAAGGTATGACAGTCTTTTGTTTGAGTACTAGGTTTACATTGTCGGAGTGAGCAACCAGTGTTGCTGATAGGGTTCTCAACAACAGTTGTTGATTTTTCTGCTGTCACAAATTGGGTTCAGACGGAATATTGGAATTAACTGCAAGAATTCTTTTAAGAACATTTTTAGATCTAGGATCAAGAACAAACATAAAACATATCAGCAATTGCTGCCAATATTT
>NW_024382609.1:0-42080 GCF_016835505.1 Polypterus senegalus
ATCTATCTATCTATCTATCTATCTATCTATCTAGACTATCTATCTATCTATTCTAATAAGCAGACAATAATTCTAATAAGCAGAATCTTTTATTTCTGACTTCTTGGTGAGCAGAGCGGCTTTTCCTTCACAGAGAGAAAATGCAAGGAAGCCCCCAACAAGGGGGGTTCAGCTGCATTTATAACAAAATCTTAAAAAAAAAAAAAGCAGTTAGATAAAATGAGCTCAGTTTCATCCAAGGTCAGAGAACATTCTTTACACAATTTGTTGATTACAACGGAAAGCATAAATTCTAGTCTTATATTTGGAATGAAGCTTATCAGAAAACTTGTCATACGTTTGGCTTGGACGATAATCTAGACACTGCTGAAGCAGCTGGGAAGAGTCAAAAACTGCATTCAACTCAGGCAGACCTACTCCATACAAGTACGCTTCTGTTAATAATACCTAGCCACACAGACAAAATACATTCTGATTTTCATACAGAAGCTAGCAATAGATTTTAACTTCCATTCCACATAATCAATGATGGGGCTTATCTGGCTACAAACAGACAGGTAATGTTCATACTCCCCAAAAATACTGAGGCTCAACTTGCAGCTTGGGAGGCCCTTAGTGGCTTCAATGGCCCTCTGCTTCTGTAGAGTCTGCATAGAGCAAGAAATGGCTCTGTATATTGTACACATTTTTTAATGATTTACATCATTTCTAATGGTTACAAATTATGTATTTGCATGAGGGCAGCTGTTTTATTAAAAAATTCAATTGCAATTAATCGCAAAGTTTAAGTTTGTAATCAAAGGTCACTTTGCATTAATTGCAATTTATCATATTTCCTTCAAGTAAATTTATATTTTTTGTATAAAGCAGAAATAACTCATTGATTACTTTCTAATACAAAACAGTTTTAATACTCAGTTGCTTGAATGTTCAATTATTTCAGTTAGTTTATTGAACACTTTTGTGTAACAGAAACAATTGAACAAACAGTGAAGCACAAATCAGTCAATGTCTCATGTTTCTATTTGACATGTATATTATTTAGTAATTCTCAAGTGTTAAATAACTTATGTGCCCCCCCACTGAGTTCTTATATACAGTTTTGTATGTTTTAGTAACAAAAAAAAAAACAAAACAGTAGCATGTCTGTTTTTAGTGTATTGCCACAGCCTTCTAACATAATTCAGCATGATGTACAACTTTGCAATGTGTACATTTTAGATTTAAATTTTTTATTTTACATTTGAATATATTTTATATTAATAGTTTGTGTTTATGATTATTAGTAATTGATTTAATAAATTATTTAATGAACAGGTGAGAAGCTATTTGTATGACACCCTGTAATATGTATGTTATGAAAGCAGAGCTATACGCATGGTGGAGACTGTAGAGCCTTTGGTGTGAAGCGGTTTGTATGACGCCCTGTTCTTTATTTTGTTTCTGGAAAGGGAAAAGGATATAAACTTCTCATTCTCCTCTGTGTTGATTTGTTTCTGAAACAACACTAAGTAGGATGGATTTCAGTCAGTTATATGTGCTTACTGTCCAGCCAGGAGTGAACCTCATTCTTTAGTCAGGACAGTTCAGATGTGCTTCTCACCGGTGTGAATCCCGGTGTGTCTCTGAAGAGAACTCCTCTGATAGAATTGTTTACCAAATTCCAAACAGCAATATGGCTTTTCTCAGAGATTAATTTCTCAACAATAGTTTAGTTTGCTTACCAAGACAGGACTGAACCTCACGCTTGAGTCCTAAAGGGTTCTAGTTTTTCTAGACTGATTATTAAACTGCTACTGTTTTTATTCTGGTGTGAACTCTTGTGTGTCTCTGAAGGTTGCTTATATCTGAAAACTGTTTACCACATTCAATACAGCAATACAGTGTCTCTTCAGTGTGAACTCTAGTGTGAATCTGAAGATGGCTTATATGTGAAAACTGTTTACCACATTCATTACAGCAACATGGCTTCTCTCCAGTGTGAACTCTAGTGTGGAGCTGAAAATGGCCCATTTGTGAAAACTGTTTACCACATTCATTACAGCAATATGGCTTCTCTCCAGTGTGAACTCTAGTGTGGAGCTGAAGATTGTCCATTCGTGAAAACTGTTTACCACATTCATTACAGCAATACGGCTTCTCTCCTGTGTTAACTCTACTGTGGATCTGAAGAGCACTCCTGCCCGAGAATTCTCTGCCACATTCCACATTGCAGTGATCTTTGTTTCCTGTATAAAGTTTAAAAGGAAAAAGAAAAAAGCGCTTATTTTAAATCCACTGCCTTACTTCAACATAAACTCACATATAAATACTTGATGGCTGAAATTAGGAACAACCTTTGATCAACATAAGCAATTATAAAACTTTAGTTGCACATGGAAAGACACTTCAGTTTTTCATGTTACATTCTCTATTACAGCTACTCACCAGGTGCATATGTATAAAATTTACTTATTCTTGGAAGCCATGCACGTAAGCCATTTCTTATCCAAAAGTCAGAATTTATAAAACAAGAACTTGCCGTGAAAATTGGCTGAAAGTTATTGCAAGGTTTAAGCATTCATAAGTCCTATGTGGACATGTGTGGTGTTGGCATTTTAGCAACTCCAGGTGGCAAAAAGAAGAACTGAATAGAAAATCTCATTTCACATTCTGATGTTTGACAGGCTACATAAGGAGTGAGTTTTGATGTATCTCAATGACATTTTGGCTCATGATGATGACTGAATTCTAAGCTGATTGAGACTCTCTACTGTCATCCTCTTTGAATTGTGTGCTGAACTGCAGCCTTCATTACAGAGACCATCATGCAGAAATGACACGATCTCAGTTCTCTTACAGGTCTTAACAGCTGTGAGTTATTCAGCGATGGAAGCTTTTCAGTGTGAACTGCCTGACTGGTAAGGAATCTCTCAGTCACCCTGAGGCATGTCATGCCATCTGTAAGGGTTAGAATATTTAAGATGGTAGAGAGATACATGTAATAACATTACTATTGGGCTATGTAAGCTGTGATCAAAATGCAACCTGCAATCTGCAGCAACTTCTTCTGTCATTAGCAGTGGTGGTCTTCCTTGGCCTACCAGTCACTTTGGAATTACTAAGCTCACCAGTGCGTTCTTTTTTCATAATGATATTCCACATGATTGGTTTAGTTGATCCAAAGGTTTTACTGATGTCTTGAATGGTCTTATTATTGTTTTTCAGTCTCATAACATTCATTTGACATTTATTTGCACAACTCTTGTTCTCATGTTGAACAATGGCAACTACAGAGTCCAAAGGTAGTAATCCAGCTGAGGTGTCTTATTCCTGCTTGACTACGGCAATGAAACACACCTGAGGAATCACAAACACCTGTGACACCAATTGTCCCAAACGTTATGGTGCCCTAAAATGGGGGGCAGCAATATAGAAAAAGTGCTCTCATTTCTACAAGGAGTAACTGAAATGTTTGCATTTCCCCTTAAATGAAAAATCATTAATGTGTACTTTAATCACATCTGAATGATTTAATTTGTAATTTTAAACTGTGGATCAAAGGGGTAAATGAAAGAAAAATGTTTCTTTGTCTTAGCCATAATGGAGAGTCCTGTACATAACACAATGCCACGCCAAGCATGAAAAATGCACTTTCAAAAATCAGAATGTGTCTCGACATTTGTCCTCAATTAAACTAAAACCACTTGACACAAAAACAAACATCAAAATGACTTCTTTAAATCACCAAAGCAAAAGAGAGCAATGGATGATTGACGCCTCCATGCGAGGGCCTATAGATGATGCTGTGACCTCGGAGAAAAATTAGAAGATGAGAAAACCGAGGAAGAGCGCAGTTGTTGGTGTTGGCTGCAAACATCAAGCAGTGACATTTATATTCACCATTATAATGTTTACAAGCCTGCACTTGGTGAAGAGCACTATAAAGAAGAAATACAACTGAAATAAACAGTAGCGTATAAAGAAGAAATTAATCAATCTTGAATTAAAATTGTTCAGTTTTTGCTTGTTATTGTGATATCAGCTTGTAGTTGGTTGACTGGTCTATCGATTTCACGACATGGAATATGTTAAGCTGATGGCGCAGCACTGACAGAAATAAAATTGAGTATTTCTCATAAAATAATTGCAATTTATCATTTTAGATAGCCAAACATTTTCTTTGTTTTTTTTTTTAATTTTATTAATTTTATTTTAATCATTCCATAGAAATAGATCAATTTTTACAAAAAAATAGGATTGAAAAACAAATCGACCCCCAGCCCTGAGAGGGAAAGCATGGCCAATGGGGTAAAACTTAAGGTTTTTAAACATACCTAAATGAATGAGTTTAATAGGGCAATAGAGATGGATGGAGAAGAAAAAGAAATGCGGAGATAATTGCTTCCTTGGTGCCTTAAGCGATTATTATAAAATATTATTGATTAGATCCTGCCAGGTTTTGAAATATTTCTGTACAGATCCTCTAACTGAGTATTTGATTTTTTCCAATTTCAAATAGTATAAAACATCGGTTTCCCATCATGTACACGTACCGGTCCCGGTACATAACGACGATTGGACGACTTCACAATCATGTCACAGCCATGTGTGCATGCCACTCTGTCATGCACCTCGACATACTACACATCAAATGAAAATTCAGAGTCTTGTCTTTCCGATGGTATAAACCATTTTGACACACAACAACCACAGCACTGACACTAAATTATTTTTTACAGAGAAGTAAATACTTTTAAGTGCTGACTTTTCCTACCTTTGAAGGCTTTCTGCAAGTCAAACATCAATATTTCCGAGCAATATTGATCTCATTCTGTCCGTAAGGCTCCAGGGAATATAATCCAGTAAAACGATTAGGTCTAAAACACACGATAGATTCTCAAAGGGACAAATACTCCAGAAAACGTTTTTTAACTCAAGACTAGCTCCGACATTTTTTTTCATGTCTATTGGTCATATCAGACGTAAATTGTTTCGGTCGGCAATAACCATGCTAAAGCATGTTACACGGAAGTGTTAGCTTCTGATTGACACCTAAGTTGGCCAATTACGAGGGGTCTGGGGGGTGACTGGCACCTCGTATAGCCAACGAGTGTCACTGATAGCTGAACGATGACGCACACCTCCAAACCCTGGTAGAATCTACCAGTTTGATTGGACGCTGTGAGTTACACTCCAAACTTACAGCCAATGAGCAGCTGAGCACGCCGATATGCAACTTGCCATGCTAACTTGTAAACAAAACCGATGGAGCTGCTGCGAAGCTGGCATTTGTGCCAGTCTGCAAACTTGGTGCGTGGTTGTTTATTGTGATTTCACCTAGTTTTTTCACATTTTAAATATGGATAAACGTACAGATAAACGTAAATACACTCTCGAATTAAAAGTATTAGAGGCATGTACGCGGCGTGACAGTGATCAATCGGACAATGGATATGTCTGAGGCACAGAGCGACATGTGACACGCCCTTGTGCTTTCTGCCTGCTAGGGATTGCTACAATCAGTGGCACATGGAAAAACACTGAGCTGTGTTGTAACAGTTTGTAAAAAATGTATATAGTTTGTGTGCATTTTATTAAAAAAAAAGCAAAAAATTAAAATAAGACTTGTTTTGATTATTTTTATATTGAAATGTGTATTTTTTATTGTTTTTAGTATGGAATATGAATTTCCATAACTAATAGAGTGACACTCTGTGTAGATATAGATTCCTTTAGGTGTAAGCGTTCAGTAGAGCCCTCATTGATATCTGTGGGTTGAAGCATTCAAAGGTTATTACACTTTTTCCATACGTTCCAAAATGTGGATAATGGATAAACCAGAGGTCCCTCTAAAAGCACCTGGACATGCCCACATAAAACTGGTGTAAAAATGTCATTTTACAGGTATTCTTTTCAAATTTGAAATGTGAGTAGTCAACAAGTTATTCTGTTGGTACATAGTGTGTTTCTGTCCCCACCTACCTACTGCAGCTATAGAGGCCTTTATTTTCACAAAAAAACTTAGGCGAGAACAAAAAAATTCATTTTTTCTGTGAGTTCTAATGTAGATAACTTTTGATCAGTCACACCTACAGTGATTCTGACTACTAAGGGTGAAACTAGAGAATGTTACCTTTACAAAGAGACCAAACATGTGTTTATTCTCCAGATAGTTCAATAACAGCAATGATTCTAATTTGGAGAGGTCAAATTACAAGTGATTTAGCAAAAATGACCCTGCTTGATAAGGGGTTGAAGTTCTCCTCCATGAAGTCGGCTCTCAAGAGGATTTTTGGAAGGAAAACTACAGGATCATTGAATGGAATACAAGTGAACCAAGAATCTGCGTTTTTCACAGAACAAAGACTGCAAGGCAGAGGGAAACGGAACGCAATGTCGCAAAGTGGACTACAAAAGCAGCCATTACAGAGAACTAATCCATTGGATAAGTTTGGTAAGAGATCCAGATGTGATATTTGCCAGTGTACATTTCTTTGGGCTAAAGACTGTCCTCATAAGAAAACTGAACAAGTGCGAATAACTGAAGATGCAAATGTAGAAGAGTGTAATATCACATTGTTCATAAAGGCCTCCATGTCAGATGCTGAGATATTTATGACTGAATCATTGGGATAAGCAATTATTGACACGGCTTGTACTCGTAAAAATGGCTAGAAAACTATATTGACAGCCTCACTCAAGAACAAGTGAACCAACTGATGCGAACAGATACTCCAAGTTGCAGACTATTTTGGTTTGTCGATGGGAATCTGGTGTATTCCACAAGAAATGTGAAACTACCAGCTAAAATAGGACTGACAAAATGCAACATTGAAACTGAAGTTGTCAAGGTTGACATTCCACTTCTGCTGAGTAAAACGTCACTGAAGAAGGCAGGAACCATTCTGAACATGAAAAAGGACAGTGCAGTGATGTTCAAACAAACCATTCCTCTTGAATTTACTAGTTCTGGACATTACTGTGTAGACATCAGAGACAAAGAAGCTAAAAAACCTCAAAGTGAAGAGGAGGTCCTTACAGTGACAGAAAATATGTCTACAGATGAGAAACACAGAGTCCTTCTGAAGCTCCATAAGCAGTTTGGTCATGCATCAGCAGACAGACTACAGAGACTTATTCACAGTTCAGGAAATAAGGACAAAGAATGCTGTACTATTCTACAACAAATAGTCAATGACTGTGAAATATGCAAGTAGTACAAAAGGACAAAGCCAAAGCCTGCTGTGGGGTTACCTTTAGCTTCAGAGTATAATGAGACTGTGGCGGTGGATCTACGAGTTAGAGCCAGGTGTGTGGTATCTTCACATAATCGATCACTTTACACGGTTCAGCGCTGGAAACACTGTGACTACAAAGAAGTCATCTGAAATTGTAAACTCCTTCATTTACACTTGGATTAGTGTTCATGGCGCCCCTCAGAGGCTGTACAGCGACAACGGAGGTGAATTCAATAGTGAAGAGATCAGAGACATGGCTGAGAACTTTAACATCGAGACAAGAACAACAGCAGGATACAGTCCCTGGAGCAACGGACTACTCGAGAGACATAATCAGACACTGACTGAAATCATCCTGAAGGTCAAACGAGAGAATGGATGTGACTGGCACACTGCCCTTGATTGGGCCCTCATGGCTAAGAACAGTATGTTAAACGTTCATGGCTACAGTCCGTATCAGTTGGTGTTTGGACGAAATCCTAATCTTCCTTCTGTGATAGTCGATAAACCACATGCTTTAGAAGGCACTACTATGAGTGCTAGAGTGGGAGAACTTATTTCTGCCTTAAATGCTTCCAGGAAAGCATTCACAGAAGCTGAGTCTTCTGAGCGGATAAGAAGGGCAATACGTAAGCAGCTCAGACCCACTGATGAAATGTATGTGACCGGAGACAAGGTATATTACAAAAGAGGGGACTGTCCAGAGTGGAAGGGACCAGGGTAGTTATTGGTCAGGATGGAGCTGTGGTGTTTATAAGACATGGGGGGATTCTTGTAAGAGTGCATCAATCCAGGCTCTGTAAGATAAACACGCAGGATCAGGAATCTCAGGATGAGCAAACTGTGAAAGACAACAGGCAGAAAAGAAAAAAAAAACAGCTTAAGCAATGTAGCAGTAAGCTCAGATGGTGAAGAAAATACAGACAGCGAACAGGAAACAATCGCGACAGGAGGTAAATACAGGAGAAGTGGTTCATATTAGTATGACACAAATGGAAACAGATCACATTGTTTGTGATAACCCTGCCTCTCCCACTGGTGTAAAGATTAAGAAGGGACAAACTGTGACCTTTATGAAGCAGGATGGTGGTGGTCTACAGAAAGCAAGGGTTTTAAGTAGAGCAGGCAAAGCCTCTGGAAAATACAAAAGCTGGTATAATTTGCAACATATTGAACCTGATGGCAGTGATGGGCAAAAGGAGCCAGTAGATTTATCATGTGTTGATAATCTTAACATTGAATCACCTGTTAGGGAGAGTGATGTGCTTGTAACAAAAGACATTTCATTTGATGTGGCTAAGCGGGATGAAATCATGAATTGGTACAAAAACAATGTTTTTGAAGAAGTTGACGATGTAGGTCAAAAGTGTGTCTCTACCAGATGGGTCTATAGTCTCAAAGAAACTCCCAATGGCATTGTGCCCAAGGTACGACTCGTAGCTAGAGGTTTTGAAGAGCTTAATATTCACGAGCTGCAGAAAGATTCTCCAACTTGTGCTTCTGAGTCTCTTAGACTATTGTTAGCAATAATCTGTCAAAACAAATGGCACGTCCATTCCATGGACAGCAAATCTGCTTTCTTACAGGGCATGCAGTTGTCCAGAGAAATCCATATCCGGCCTCCTGCTGAAGCAGAAAAGAAAAATACTCTATGGAAACTCAACAAGTGTGTTTACGGCCCTGCTGATGCATCACTGTATTGGTACAATAAGGTGAAAAAAATCATGCTGAGTACAGGTGGTAAAATGTCCAAAGTAGATCCAGCAGTATTCTACTGGTTGGATGAGCAGTGTAAGGTTACTGGAGTACTTGCATGTCATGTTGATGATTTTCTTTGGGCAGGCTCACAAAACTTCTCAAAAGATGTGATTCCTACGCTTAAGTCTGCATTTCAGGTGGGGTGTGAGGAACATGAAAATTTCTGCTATGTGGGGATGGACTTTGTTACTTTTAATGATGAAATTCATGTTCATCAGCATAGTTACATTGAAAACTTAGAGCCAAATCCCTACAAGCAGCGCGTGTCCTGCAGAGAGATGCCTCTGTTAATGAGACTGAAAAAGAGCAGCTTAGGTCAAAAATTGGACAGATATTGTGGGTTTCAAAACAAACCAGACCAGACATCATGTTTGATGTAAGCAGATTAGGGTCAAATATAAAAGATGCCACAGTTCAGTCAATTCACGAGATAAATAAGGTCATTAGAAAGCTTAAATCTGAAAATGTCACTCTCAGGTTTCAGCATTTGGGAAACAATGATGCTCTGAATCTGACAGTTTTCAATGATGCCTCCCTAGGAAATCTTCCTGATGGGGGTACACAAGGGGGAATATTAATTGGTCTCATGGGTGAAGGAGGGAAGTTTTCTCCCCCCTCTTCTGGCAGTCTAAGAGAATTAGACGTGTGGTGAGGAGCACTCTGGCAGGGGAAACTCTAGCCCTGTCAGATGGAATAGATAATGCTTTCTTTCTGGCAACCCTCTTTTCTGAGCTTACTACTGGAAATGCTGATCTGAATGCTCCCCCTTTGGTCTGTGTGACAGACAATCACTCTCTGTTTGATGCTCTTAAGTCAACAAAACAGGTCACTGAGACACGACTTAGACTGGAAATAAGTAGTATAAAGGAGCTCATACAGAGAAAAAAAATAAAGAAGGTTCTCTGGTTGGACACAAAAACTCAACTTGCTGATTGTCTTACAAAAAGGGGAGCATTTGCTCTTATGTTATTAAAAGTACTCAGCGAAGGGCTATGGTGCTATTGAAATCTTATCTAAAACTGTCTTATCAAAATGTTTAATAAAAATAAAGGGGCTACATTCCAAAACCTATGCACTTTCAATTGTATATGTAACTACTGTTTTGTTGTGTTTGCTGTGGCCTTTATTGTTCTGCTATGGTAACCAAGGACTTTGTTACATATGTTTTCCCCTTTATTCTTTTCTTGTTTTTGTTGTAAAAAAATTATATGGGAGATTGTTTATTATATCACATCTCACCTACACTAACCCAGCGAATGTGCTTCCGGGAGAAGGGGGGGCGGATGTTTTTGGGAGGTGCTGGTGGGTGTTTTTGGTGTGTGTGTTCGGGTGCGAGACTGAGCGAAGAAGCTGCTGAACGCCTCTAATAAATGTTATCAACAATTAAACGTCGTGTTTATTTCAGTTTAACATTAACTGGAAGTGAGACAAATTTAACATTAATTTCCTATTTCCCCAAGAGTTATTGGCATGCAGCCTATTGTTACGTTGGTAGTTATAATTATAAGGATTAAAAGGATAGATTAGATATAGCCTGCTCTCTTTCTCTACCCCCCTTACCCCCAATCTCATTTTGCCTCTCCATGTCAGGCTGGACGCCACTTCACAAAGTCTCTGTCCTCTGACATACCTAGAGACAGAGCACGTCCAAAGCAAGACAAGCCCCCACGCAGCAGCGTTTGAGGATTAAAAAGTAGAGATATCTATTGCCAATATAGTCTAAATACTACATGCCTAAAATATAATCATTAACAAACTATAAGCATAAAATATAATCTTCAGCAATCTTAAATCATTAAGATAATAATTCCAAGGAATGGTGTTAAAAAGTTTTCCAGGATAAGCATAGTAAGTCCTAATGCAATAATAACAATAACAATAAACCAAGGGTATGATGTTAAACAGTCTCCATTAGGGTAGTAAAAAGAAAAAAAAAGGTTATTGTCTTCCACACACACGTCTATAACTGTAATTTAAAACATAAACAGAAAGCGTCTGAGTAATGAAAAGGATGTATAATTATAATACCCATATCATTACAAATGGATCTGACAGCAGGTGATATCTCCTTGCCATGCCATGACAGGATATGACTCACTATTTTGTTTCAGAATAGTGTCGGGATCAGCTTTCTTAATTCCTTTTCTGCTTCCTCCTTGCTGTAGAAGTAGTAGTATTGGCCTTGAACATCCACTTTCAGTTTGGCAGGATACAAGAGACTGTATCTGATATTAGGTTGCCGTAACCGCTGTTTAATGTTGTAGAAGGCTGTATATTTAGCAGTTGTTGTGGGATAGAAATCACGGAAAATACAAATGTGGTTATTTTCAAATAAAATGTCTTGCTTGTGTCTGAGGAGTGCCATCACATCTATCTTATAATCTCTCAAGGCAGACAATAAAAGACCTAGGTTTGATTCGTGTATGCGATAAGCTGCTGCTATCTTGGTATCTGATTTAAAGTAATCTCCAATTATTTTAGAGAATAGTTCAGCTGGGAATTTCATTGGGTTTGGACTTTCACGATTCTCAGGTAGACCTTCGATTCTAATATTATTCCTTCTGCTTCGATTTTCCAGAGCAGCAAGTCTGTCCATCAGCTGTGGATGCTAGATTTTCGGCTGTTTCAATTCGAGTCGTTAATGTCTGCTTAACATCCTCCAGCTGATCGGCAAGTGTGGTCAGTTTATACGTGTTTATACATGGTTTTCCTGAATGTGCTCCTCAATTTTTTCCAGTATACCGTTAAACGCCGCCTCCATGCAATTATATAGCCGTTTCTCAGAGTCTTTTTTATCCTGCCGCAGCTCGTGCAGCTCCCACCGCAGCTTCTTACTTGCCTTCTCGCTTTTCTTTATATCATTCTTTATCTCTTGCTTGAGCTCATACCTTCAGTTCGGACAGATCATTTCTGCTTTTGTGCACTATAGGCAAAGTGTCGCAGTCTATTGTAGCCGATGTTCCCGGCTTGCGTGGAGTAGGTGAAAGCGTGGACTGCAAGTCATTTTCCAGTTTTAAATGATCTTCTCCAATTGGCAAGCTAACATGACCTGCGTCACTTGCACATTCGCTCCCCATTTCAATCTCAACTGGAGACGACGCAGCAGACCGTGGTCCCGAGGAGTCTGTGTTTTCGCCCGTCTCTTCAAGGTCAGTCTCTGAAAGGCCATACCTTCAGCTTGGACTTGTCGGTCTGGGCTTGGATGTAGCTTTAGTTTTCTTCTCTATTTCTTTCAGAGCCTCTTTCTTGCCGCCCATTTTATATATGCTTGCATATACTGTAGTAGAACCTTCAGGTTGGATAAATACAGGATATCTCAGGATAATAAAGAAATAATATATAAAAATAACACTGCTGCTAATGGAGCTCTGCTTCAGACGTCCATCGTTTGCAACAGACGAGACCAACTCCAACCATTTTCAATAGTGGAAAGATAAGGATTCAATCATTTAATTTATAATTTGGATGAACAATATACTCTGCCAAGTAGATCATTCTTTCTTTTCATCATTACCTTATTATTATCTTTCATTCATTCTTTTCATCATTACCTGTGGTGTACACTTTCATGACATCTCATTTACTTTGGCATGTAAAAGTTTGGGTACCCCCCTAATCAAAATAACTGCCACTGTGCAACAGAATATAAATGGATCTCCAAAAACAAAAGATTTAAAGATGAAACGTTCCTGTCAGCTGATTTGTGTATTATCTTTGTTTTGTAGAGTGAAAAAAATGAAGGAATACCCTGCAAATGTTTGGGCGCCACAAGTGACTAGATGTCTCAGATAACTTTTTCCTAAGGTCTCAGACATTAATTACTTCCTTAGGGCTTTAGCTTACTCACAATCATCATCTGGAATGGCCAGGCGATGCAAATTGCAAAGCTGTATTTATTCTCGGAACCCTCAAACCTCAACAAAATTCAGCATTAGAGGTTTGCAGATGAACATCTAAAGAAGCCTGATGCATTTTGAAAACACGTCCTGTAGACTGATAAAGTCAAAACAGAACTTTTTGGCAACAAAGTGCAAAGGTGTGTTTGGAGAAGAAAGGGCACAGAATTCCATGACAAGAAAACGTCTCTGACTGTTAAGCATCAATCACATCTCAGGCTTATGTTGAAGCCAGCAGTCCAGGGTATTATTCTGTTTCTTAAATTGAGTGTGGATGAGTTACACTGATATCAGTCTATAACAACAACAACAATATTTATTTCAATAGCATGTTTCCATACAAATAATGTAGCTGAAAACTGCTTTACAAGAAGAAGAAAAAAATGTAAATAAATAAATAATAAGAATAAAGTTAGGCAATACTAATTAACATAGAATAAAAGTAAGGTCTGCTGGCCAGGGAGGACATAAAACACAGAGAAACTCCAGACGGCTGGAAGAAAAAAATAAAATCTGCAGAAGTTCCAAGGCCACGAGACCACCCAGCTCCAACTGGGCATTCTACCTAACATAAATGATCTCAATCAGTCATTATTGGTTTCAGGCTTCAAGAGTAGCCAGAGACCCCCTCTTCATACAGAGAAAGGTAAACAAAGTGAGAGTTTAATAAAATGATTTTCCTTTGATTAAACAGAAACTGGAAATATTACAAAAAAAATTGATGAGAACAGGACATTCAGCCCAACAAATCTTGCCAATGTTATCCACCTAATTTCTCTAAAACAACATCAAGTCAAATTTTAAAGGTCCCTAAAGTGCACATTCCACCACACTACCTAGTAATTTATTCCATGTGTCAAATGATTTCAGAAAGTGAAGATAAATAATATCTCCAACACTTTGATCGTATCCTTTTGTTACATCCTCATAGAATTTCAGCATGTTAGTAAAACACGTCAGCATGTGTTGAAATGAGGGAGTTCTGTTAAGTAAAGCTGTTCTCGTCTTGCTCAATCTTTTCCTTAACAATTCCTTCCATTGATTTATCTGTAATGCATGTTAAGCATACTGGCCTATAATTGATTGGATCCTTGTCACCATTTTTATATAACTGGATACTATTTTCCATTTTCCAGTCAATATAAATTTCCACATTATCTGTTGACTTCCTGAAAATATGTATCAATGGTTTATATATGTACTCACTAACCCTCTTAAGCACTTGAGGATAAATATTATCTGGTCCTAGTGATTTGTCTGATTTCAGCCTATTTAATCTCAGCAGCACTTCTTTTTCTACAATTTCCAAATCCTTCAGTACCTCCTTAGTAGTCCCTTTTACCACTGGGAGGGTACCTACTTCCACCCATTTGAGAATTTCAGAAAAATAGACAAGTTTAGAGCATTTCATATTTCATTGTCTATGTATTATAATTCCCCTTTACTGTTCCTGATCTGCTTCACCTTCTTGGCTGTTGTTTTACTACTGAAATACTAAAAAAATCTCTTGATCTATATTTTGCTTTAACTGCAATATTCCTCTGTAACTTCCTTTTAGCTTCCCAGATATCTTTCTTAATGGTTGCCCTCTTGTCCTAAATGCCCTAAAAATTAGCATTGGCATACTTAGTCTTCTATCACTTATTCAACTGTATTATTTGCATTGCAGTTTCTATTTTATCTCCTTATTTACCCCAAACACACAGGTCTTATTCATTTCTTTAAATCCATCCTGTATCATATGTAAAATGCTTAACTTCTTCCTAGTAAGGAATTCCAGTTACTCTGGACTGTTTGCTGCTATGCCACCAGTTAATTACTGATTTGCACACTACTGCAAACCTTTCTCTTCACACTGCCCTGCAGACATAATGGTTTGAACACAAGTACCTTTTCTAAATATTCAACTAGCTCTTGTGTAGATGACAAAGAATAGCAAAAAACCCTTGTAAATACAGAAAAGGTATTTAAACACCACCTCTGCTTCTTAACAGCTGACAAAACAAAAGTTTGCAGAAATCTTGGGGATATGATTAAGTCTTTGTCCATGTGTCCATGTGAAAAAAACCATAAATGGTGTTTATGGAATGACAACACCAAGGAAATCAGTGCGATCTAAAAAAAGCATCAATGTACATCTCAAAACTTGTAAGAGATCTTCTTGATGATAGAACAGACAATGATCTGTAGACAAATGAGGAAAAAGTTGAACTCTTTTCTCAAAACAAGTGACACCATGTTTGGAGGTAAGACAGAACTGAATATCGATACTAAAACCTCAAGGTAAAGGGAGCATCATGGTTTGGACCTGGAGAGCTTAACGTGATCAAAATATTGTAATATAATAATTAGGAAAACAATACACAGTGGGAGGTAGGAACATCAAGAGTCCACCCTATGAGAAGGATATAGGAGTCATAGTGGACTCAAAGCTATCGACATCCCAACAGTGTTCAGAAGCCATTAAGAAGGCTAAGAGAATGTCAGGTTATATAGCGCCTTGATGTGTGGAGTACAAGACACAGGAGGTTCTGCCAAAGCTTTATAACACACTTGTGAGGCCTCATCTGGAGTTATAGATGCAGTTTTGATCTCCAGGCTACAAAAACGACAGAAGCACTAGAAAAGGTCCAGGGAAGAGCGACTAGGCTGATTCAGGTCTACAGGGGATGAATTATGAGGAAAGATTAAAAGAGCCGAGCCTTTACAGATTAAGCAAAAGAAGATTCAGAGGTGACATGATTGAAGTGTTTAAAATTATGAGGGGAATAAATTCAGTGAAAGAACACGGGGATACAGTTGGAAACTTGTTAAGAGTAAATTTTGCACAAGCATTAGGAAGTTTTTCTTTACACAAAAAACGATAGACTCTTGGAATAAGCTACAAAGTAGTGTGGTAAACAATAAGACTTTAGGGACTTTCAAAACTTGACTTGATGTTTTTTTTTTGGAAGAAATAAATATATAGTACTGGTGAGCTTTACCTGGCTGAATGGCCTGTTGTCATCTAGAGAGTTATAATGTTCTAATAATATAATTCAAAATAATATCAAGAAATCTGACAGAAAAATATCAGGATAGCAGAAGCTTAACAAAAGCTGAGGGATGACACAGGACAATGAGCCCAGAGACAGGAAGTCATTAAAAAGTGAAAGGGTTAAACATACAGAAATGGGTGTTCTGGAATAGCCGATAAGAGACACGAGATGCTGTGGCTTGACCTAAAGAGAACTGATCAGAAATGATCTCTCAGGATTGAAGGAAATGAAAAGGTTTGTAAAATAGGAATGGGCTAAAATTCAAGGATAATTTGCAGCTACACAAAGGTTTGTTGGAGGTCATTACTGCTAAAGAAAGATCAACAAGTACGTAAAGAAAGGAGTACCACGGAATGGACTGTGAATATTTAATGCTGTGTTCAGGACTGACAAGAAGTTGTCCAATTGGGTGTGTGTTATTAGTTTAGGATGACTGTGGATGCCTGTAATTGCATCATAATTAAATATCAGACAGCATTGTTCAGAGTAATTCACGCAGATATGGAATTCGAAAGGGTTCAGAACTTTTCTTGCAGTTGTACATTTGTATCTCACTCTTTACCAAGGACCTGTTTAGGACTCAGCGTAAAATCACTACAACGGAAGAATAGCAAATTGTTAAACCATATATTAACACAGATGAAATCTGAAAGTATATTTAAACACACAATAAATCACAGTATTTCTCATAAAAACCACAAGACCCAACCTTTCAGGCCCATAAACCCCAATCCTAAAACTTGCACATTTTTATTTTACACTTACTTTTTCCAGACTTCCTTGTAGATGGTGGCTGATTTTCCTGAGTTGTAACAGATGTAGTTTCTTCAGCCCTCTTTGTATCAGACTGTAATGATTCAGACATCACAATGACAGAATTCTCTGGAAATGAACAGTGTCTGCTTTGAGAAGAGTCTAGCCCTGTCACCACTCCATCTTGAAACCCATCATGAAGAATGCCTTCCTCAACACTCATCAAATTTGCATGGTTATGCATCTCAATACTAACAGACTTCTCTTCAGCTTCTTCTCTAATGACCACTGACTGCAGTTCACTGTCTTCCTCCTTAATATTTACAGTTTTCTCTATGAAACTCATATCCACATCACAGGTCTCCTGTTTCACATCCATTGAGATGTTCCAATAAACAGCAGATTTTTCTTTTTCTCTGTAAAAAGAAGAGGAATTAACTTCATTAAACCTTGTGACAGATTAAGCGCTTCCTCGCACTCTTGTACCCTCAGACCACACGTCAGACACCAGATAAAAGTCCAATTATTATTTATTATAATAATTATGTGCAGAAAGCACGCTCCGATCCACAATTCTCTAATAAACCAACAATAATAACAAATAACCAATCCTCCAAACTCCCAGACGCTTAGCCACCCTGCCTCCCAACTCAGCTCGTTGTCTGGGAGTTCCCATAGTCCTTTTATACTCCCTGACCGGAGGTGTTTCTGCCCAACAGTCCACAAGTCTTTATTCCTTCCGGGTCAGGGCAAATAGTACTTTTCTTCAACCCGGAGGTCCGTCGCTCTTCCTATGACGAACCACCGGGTCACAGGGCACGAAGAAGCCCTCGGTCCTCCCTGCAGCTCCCTCCTGTGGCCCCCATGGCATCCAGCAGGGCTGTGCATAAAAACCACATTGTCCATGATGCCTTGCTGGTCTTCTGGGGACCTCCATGCTGCAAGGAGGGCTCCACCTGGCGGCTTGGGGGTATTGGCTGGGATGAATGGCCGGCCATATCTTACAACCTTCATCACTTACGTCTAAAGACACCTGAATATCATTTTAGAACATGCTCTATATTATGGTTAATGTAAACTTAGGCAGTTCATAGTAAGCTGACAGTAACTCATTGCTCTCTATTTCAAATTATCAGATGTGAAACAATCTTTGAGTGGAGTGAAGGTCTAACAGGCTGAAACAAGAAGCTCATTCTGCTTTGGGTAACCCTAAGACCAGACAAGTAACAACCAATTACTAACTTTCATGAATATTCTAATCAAAGGGAATTTTGATAAGAAAGAAGAGGTCAGGTGGTATGTAGGGATGACCGTGATTTACTGATTTGGTAACAGTACTGCAGTCTTAAAGCTGGTATCGATACCAAAGTCAAAAACTTAGTACTGATATAAGAGCACCTCACAAAGAAAAGTTAGATTTGTCAGCGCATCTTTAGAATATTGGGGGAGAGAAAAAAAACAAAACACAGCAACAGGACAAACTTGAAAACTGCAAATGCGAAGTACACACTACTGTAGCTCTGTACCTTTGACCTCTACAGTCAAATTGTGGTTAGGCAAAGATAAGGGGATAAAAATACATTTCTAAAGCTGTGGGCATCTCCATGAAGACAATGGCCTCAATAATTGTGAAATGGAAGAAGTTTGGCATCACCAGGATTTCACCTAAAATGTGGAGTCCAGCCAAACAGAGTAACTAGAGTTGGTCGTGAAGGTGACCAAAGACCTAATGGTTGCTGTAACAGAGCTTCAGAAGTAATGAGAACTGGTTAGAAGAACAACCATCTTGGCAACACTCCATCAATCAGGAATTTATGATAGAGTAGCTAAATGGATATCACTCTTGAGTAAAAGGAATATAACAGACCACTTAAAGTTTACCAACAGACATTTAAAGGACTGTGAGAGCCTCCGGAAAAAGATTCTCTGGTCAAATTAGACAAAATTTGAACTCTTGGCAAAAATCAGGCACTGTTCTTCAGCTGCCTAATATCATCTCTTCAGTGAAAGATGGTGGTTGCAGCATTATGCTGTGGGGTGCTTCTCAGGAGCGGGGATAGAGAAAGTGGTTAAAATTGAGGAGAGGATGAATACAGTCAAATACAGAGAGGACCTTGAGGAAAACTTGCTCCAGAGTACACACAGGCTCAGACTGGGATGATGGCTTTCCATTCAGTACTATAATGACTCAAAGTAAACCACCGCGACAATGATGTGCTGGCTTTGTGGCAAATTTCTAAGAGTCCAAGAGTGGTCAAGCCAAAGACCATACTTAAACCCCATAGAACAGCAGTTGAGAGACCAGAAAGATTTACAGATGCTTCCTATACAATCCAACAGAACTTGAGAAGATCTCAGGTCAGGTCAGGTTATGGAGCATGCACTGCTATGGTGATGAAACAGCTTTGGATCCCTGTTGTTCAGTTTTGGGTATGATGTTAAACTGCATCCAGCCCTGCAAGTGGTCCTCTAACTGGCAGGAAAACTTGGGGTTGGTGGCAGGATTGGCACTCCAGCCACCTTAAAATACCTTCACCTGGCTCTGAATTGGCAGACAGAAATGAGAAGATCTGCCAAGAAGAATTAAATAAACTGTCCAAATCCACATCTGCTCTGCTTATGGAGACTTACTTAGGATGACTCAAAGCTGGAACTGCTGCCATGGGAGCTTCTGAAAAGTACAGAAGTAACAGCTTGTACATAAATGAGAGGTTTTAGTTTTTTGATTTGCATTAAATTTGCAAACCTTTCTGAAAACTTGTTTCACTTTTGTCATTACAGGTTATTGAGTGTGCATTGTTACATACGAAAGTTTAGTTGAGCTATTACATCACTTAAAATGTATCATAACTGCAGTCACACATAAATTATAAAATTTTAAGGTTTTTAGGGTTTCCCAGATAAATTCATGTCTTATAATGTCAAATGCCTTTTGAAAATCCAGAAATAGAATCACTGGGTATCCAGAAAGTAATTCATTATATTCAGTCTAGTCTAAAATCAACCAGATATTATTATGTTTATGGAAACCTGACTGAAATTCATCAATAAGCTCATTTATCCTTCATTTCAATCTTTTAGAGATTATGGAAGATAGTATCTTATAATCACTGTTCAAGAGAGTTAAGGGACACCAATTATCGAAAAATAGAACATCTTAATTAGGCTCAGGAATTAAAGTGATGACGCCTTATCAAAATGAATTAGGTCATTTGCCCATTTCAATACTTTCGAAAGTTACATTTAAAAAACATGAAATGGGTCTATAAACCTTTATAAAGTTCTGATGTTAGGCCATCATTTCCAGGGGATTTATTATCCTTTCATTTTGATGGCTTCTTTTATTTCATTCATGATTATATTCTGGGACCCAAATATGTCAATGGCCTCATCGAGATTAGCATCTAATGTGTACGTTCTTTGTAAAAATTGGTTGTAATTTCCTCAGTTAATTTAGGATTCTCACAAAGGACACCATCAATTATGATCTTTTGAAGCATCTTGTTTTCAGCACTTTTATTCGAGACAGAAAAAAAAAATTGCTATTCTTTTCTCCTTTTTCCAACCACTGTCTTCTTGATCTCACAAAAGCCCCCCTTTGCCTCATAAACTTTATCTAAGTGGTTTTGCAGGACATTTAATTTAGTTTTGTCTTCAATGATTTTATTTTGACTGTTAGTTAATTTTGAAATACCTTGTGTTAGTTTAAGTATCTGAGATTTTTGTTCTAAAGACTTTACCTTCCCAAAAGTGACAATTGAGCAACAGCTATTATATTTTAGACGCTCACAATTTTTTTTACCAATCCTCCTCATTATTAGCCAATTTCCAGCACTTTATGGTATGCTTATAAATCATTTCCTTTAGATCTTCATGGTGTAACAGGCTGTTATTTATCTTCCAATAACTGCTGTCACACACGAGCAATTAGTGGACAGTTAAAAGGACCCAACGAGCCTTGAGAAACTGGAAGATGAGAAACTAAGGCAGCGCATTAACGCTTCTCTCTTTATTTTGCCAGGAAAGACAAGGAACAAAAAGCTACGGCACCTTGAGTTCATTCTGAAATCACCATCCTGACATCTGAGGAGCTTTCGCATTACTCCCGACTCATCCTGATGACTTCATCTCCAGTCGCTCATGGATGGTGTCACCTCTGTCAAATAATCATCCACGTCACCCTTCCTTCTTCCTTCAGTTTTACTTCTTTTCCAAATCCCATAAATTGCTCCATGTATCTGCCATTCAATGTCAATCGTTTATTGAAAACCTGACCATTGTAGTGAACAACAAAGTTTTTCTCTTAAACCCACAGTATACGGGACGGATTCCCCAACCTTTAATCTGTGTTTTCTTCACACCACACATTCTTTTATTTTTTCCTTTGTTATCTAGGTTTAATTTAATAGTAATCATTTTTTGTTCTCTGAGCATAGCTGGTAACATTTCAGCCTCCCTAGTAAGAGACATCAAGTCCTGTGAGATTAACTAGAGGTCAATTCTTGAGTGAAAGGAGAGATTTTGTTTTCTACTCCAAGTAAACTGCTTAGTTTCTGGGCTGCAATCTTTCCAAATGTCAGTTAGCTCAAGATTCTGACAGTGGGTCTGAAGTCAGCTGCTGGTAACTTGAGGTCTTGGTGGATAACTGCCTATAGTATTATCCCGAAATTTAACTGAAATCACCTCCAATTATAATGTTTGCTGATGGATATATATTTATGAAATATTTTATGACATCCTTAATCTCTTCAAAGCGTTCTGTATTCAGAGCACTAGAACAATAACCATAAGTATTGTGTATGATAAGCATTTTGTCATTGGATTCAATCACTAGTATAAGCAAATGCCTGTTTTTATCTCCCTTGGTGCAAATAACTTTTTTTACTTTGAAAACTTGAGAAAATGACATCTCCTTATGTTAACAATATCCTGACTCATGACCCCAGAGAGATATCTTCCTATGATTCAGAATTTATCAGAGATTGTATGCCTCATTTTTCAATCATCAGGTAACTGATTTTTTTTTTAAAAGTTTACAATTTGTAATTTCTAAAATCAGTGACCACAATTGTGAATTCTGTGAGAAGCCGTTTACTACCGAATAACTGGATGACATTGTTAAAAGTCGGCCAAACAATATGGCTCCTGTGCCAGAAGGCCTACACTTTTAATTTTATAAGATTTTTTAGGACTCTCTGAGAGATCTTGCGTATAACACATTTAGTGAATGCATTAAATGATAGGAACTCACTGCATGAATGAAACAGGGCCTTACTGCATATCACTAATACCCAAACCAAATAAAGACCACTGCCATTTGGATAATTGGCATCCCATTACATTTTTAAATTCAGATTACAAGTTAATAGCTTCTCTGTATTCAAATGGACTTAAACCCTGTTTGGAAGAATTTATTTCTAATACCCAGTCTGGCTTTATTAAAGGGAGGCATATATCTAATCAAATTAGATTCTAGATATTTCAGACCATCCAGAATTTATAAATCAGGATGCACTCATTCTTTTTTCAGACATCAACAAGGTCTTCGATACTATCAAACACTATTTTTTTTATTTCGATACTTTAGATACATTTGGTTTTGGCATTATGCTTAAATATATGATACATTAATATACATCATATATATATATATAATGGTATAAGTAGTTGTGTGTCTCTGTCATCTGGCAGCTCTCCTCATTTGTTATCTATCTCCGTTTTCTTTTCCTTGAGGCAGCAGAACTCCATTATTTGTATGTTACTCATTGTTCCAGAATTGAGGGCATTAGAATTGGTGACAAAACCCTAAAAATTGGTGTTTTAGCGGATGGGACTTTTTTGATGGATGAGTCACAGGGCTCAGTTGTGTTAAATGGTCTCAGCCTCTTTTCAACGGTGTCTGGCTTATCTGTGAATGCAAGGATAGTTGAAATAACATATGTCCATTATGCAGATATGCGCACTATTAATGGATTCACTTTGAAACAATGTGTTTGGTATCTTGGTTTTTAATTGCAAATTATTTAGAGAATGTCTAAAAACTTTGATCCAAAATTAGACCAAATGACACAACATATTTAATTCTCAGCCACAGAGATCTTACAATTTATTGAAGGGTCTTATTGACAAAGGCTGAGGGCCCACATATCAAATTTTGTGTCCCCTGCACTGTCAATGTATGTTGAGAAGCGAATGTGCAATTCCATTGATTTCCAATTGTTTTTGTTAATTTGGAAGAACAAGAATAAATCTATTAAGAGAAATACATTGTTAAAATGTTATAGTGATGGGGGCCTTAATGCCTTGGAATTTCAGACAATTAATCAGGTTTTCAAATTAAACTGGATTTAAAAGTTCCTGTCTGGGATACTGTATGTTCTGTGGTATTGGATCCTACTTTTGACATTTGAACATAGTGGTGACCTAAAATTTTGCTGTCTTGTAATTTCAAATGTAGCAAACTCCCAATTAAACTTTCCAACTTACACAAACAAGCAATTGATTCTTGGAAAATTACATTTACACATTTTTCACTCTCCACACTGGTATAATCTGGAATAATGAGAACATAATGGCAGGCAACAATTCTTAATTTATAAAAGAGTGGGCTGACCAGAACAGTCTTTATGTTTCTTATCTTCTAAAAGCAGGAAAATCTTTACATTTTTGATGATTTTGTAGTTTTAACAGGGGCAAATGTTTCTTTAAAAGATTACGTAAAGGTGAATAGGCGCATTCCTGCCACACTGAGAGAGATGTTCAAAGTCCACTTGAGTTACGGCACTTTGTCTAATTAAACTCAATGATTTTAAATCAGTGATGTTAATATTGTGGACAAGAAATGTAATAATTACTTTATCAGAAAAAAATAATAATTTTGGACCATAGCATCTCAAGAGATAATCTTAAATGGAATGTTTATACCCCAAATCAAACTTGAGTAGTCTGTGGATTCTTCTCCCCAATAAAGTCAAGGAAATTAATGTTAAAATTCTTTACTCTTATTATCCTTGTAACAGATGACTAAGTAAATTTGTAATGATGTGTCTCATCTTTATTCATTTTGCAAAAAAGAAGATGAAACTATCAATCATTTATTTTGATAGTTGTGCCCACTCAAAAGTATTTTGATCAAAGGTTCCTGCTCGGTTTTTTATTTCTATAAATTTGTACACATTTTCTGAAAAGATGGATTTATTTTGGATACTCAAAGACTTGAGACTGATTTGGACAGCATCTTAAAACGTCATTGTCTTTTGGATAAATATCATATTCATAAAGCCATAGCCATAAACCCAATGCAAACTTCAGATTATTAACTCGTGATATAGAATACCTCTTCTTGGCATGAAAAGAAAATCAAGACCAGTAAACACTAAAGTTTCTAAAACATATTCCTTACTTTAAATCATAGTTACTAAAGTAATTCTGTGAACTCTTATTAATGTGACATTTTTATTGCACACTAGAGGGCTTTGGCCCCTGCTTGCTTCGCACAACAACCACGCCTATGCTATGCGCCAGCCAATTCATATCTCTGCTGCTCACAAACAACAACACTTTTAAATCTCACAGATACGCCTCTTCATTTGGGAAAAAAACATTACATTTCCCTGATGCTAACACGAATTAGACAATCTACAAGTCTCTAACTTATCATATCACCTATGTCCATATTTTCCATCTCTTTTCGCTTTTCCTTTATGTCAATATTGCATTGAATTTTGATTCCTTGTTTGGAATTACATCGTGACAATGCAACATATAACTGCCGTGAGTGAATATTGTTTTCTCTCTACATGCACTGTGTCTGACAATAGCATTCACACAAATGAGAAATGATTGAACAGTGTGCGTTATTGTATGTTTTAGATGTGGGTAGGACTTTTCAAATCTCTTTGCATAGGGACAAATCTCTTCGTGGGCTTGAAATTTTCTCTCACGGATTTCACTTTCACCAAACAACCAATCTTTTCATTCTTGAGGATATACTTCTTCTTTGGGAAGAAACACTATTTTTCCCGACCTGATTGTAGTGGTGGTTACCTACCAGGTAGCGCGAGTTGGGTCTGCCATTCGCAAAATCCGCCCGTGGTGCCTCTTCAGTTGCGAGAATGGAATGTTGCATAGTTTACTGTCAAATAATTAGGTAACCACCCATACAATCAGGTTGGGACTCAGACCACAAATGCATTTAGTGTAATTACTCTGGATCTACAGGCTGTCAAATAAATGAACCACACGCCATGGCGCAGCGTAAAGGGGCTTATCTAGGGGCCATTCAACCCCCGAGGGGACATAGAGTGTAGGGGGCAAAAACAAAAAACCGTGTGCCCAACATTTTACATTATTTTTATAAACCTTTTTAAAATTTCCTGACTTTTCTGAATAAAGGCCCGGGGGGTTTTTAAGGGAACAATAAACTTCCCTTTTTAAAATTAGGGGGGTAATTTTCAATAATTAAATTTCACAGGGTTTCCCAAACGCTGAACACTTTTCGTTATGAAAAATTGCCAAACTTTTCTCTTTTTAAACCCCAAGGGGGTGGGAAAAAGCCCTTTCCCCCCTTTTTGCATTTTCTGAGGTTAGTTTCCCCGGCATTTTTTTTGGCTCTATTTGTTCCCCTTTGGGTTAAGGGTTTTCCCCGTGTTAGTTTTTCAAGTTTTTTTTTTCAAAGCAACCTCCCGGGGACACCTAAAAAAATTAATTTTTTCCCCCAGTTTTTTTTTTTCCCAGCTTCCCCAAAAAAGTTTTCTTGGTTGTTTATTTAGTTTTGATAAATTATTTTTTCAAAAGGGTTTTTAATTTTCCCGGATTGGGCGTTTTGGTTACCCTTTTGCCACACATGGGTTCACTTTGCCTTCTTCAAATTTTCCGAAACGAGGACCCAAAATTTTTCAGTTTTAATCGAAAACCTTTTAAAAAACTAGGGTTTGCATCTGGTGTGTCCTTTTTGCTTTTGGATGTGTTCCCCGAAAAAACACCACCAAACCCTTCCCTTCTTTTTTCCCTTCAGTTTTTCTTTTCTCCCATAGTGAGGATTCTTTTTGTCAGGGGTGGGTTTCCCTTGGTTACCAGTTTTTTTTAAAAATTCCCAACCCCCCAATTTTGTTCCCTTCTTTTCTATTCCCCCACGTTATTAGGTTTAAATTTATATGTTCCAAATTTTTTTTTGCCCTAGCCCTTTTCTTTGCTTTATTCAAATCGGCCTATTTTAAAATTAACTAAGATCAAGGGTAGAAAGGGGGTTTGGGGGGGCTTACCATAAACCCACCCGAAATCAAACAACTGGGGGTAATTTCCCAATCATGGTGTCATTTGGGGAAAAAGAGTTTTCAAAATTCGAAACCTCAATTAAAGTTCAGGGATTTAATAAAGTAAAATTTTTGAATTTAAAAAACTGGGGGGGCAGAGGGGGAACCCAAAAAAAAGGGCTTTGTAAACATTTTGGGGGGTGTATAATATTTAAAAAACCTTTAAAAACTTTTTAGGGTAAATAAATTTAAAACTTTTTAAAAAAAGGGTCCCAGAAACGCCATGCAGTACTCCTGTTAGGGCCACCCAAAGGGGAAATAAAGGGCCTTAATTCTCAAGGGTTATTACAGGTGAAGGTAAAGAATTTATGGTTTATGACACATAAGTTGTCAAGGGCCTTTCCTTTTTATTTTTTATTTTCTTTTAAAGGAGAAAACTTTATTTTCTTTAAGGGGAAAAAACAAAAAAATAAAGGATATCCCGGTGAAACAGGAGAACTACTTATTCTTTAAACAAGGCACATTTTGGGTGTGGACCAATGAATTTAAAGAAACATTGTCTTGTTTTTATTGCAAAAACCTTTTTATTTTTTTTCTTTAATAAAAGCATTTCTAAAAAAAAGGACAGAATTTAAACCTCATTTTAAAGGAAAACCCTTCTCAGTCAGGGTGGAGTAAATGGCAGTTGCCAATTTATGATCTATGAATAAAAAAAAAAGGGAAAGGGGCCTGTCACCAGTCCTTCGGGACAAAAAGTTTTTCCCCGAGGGAGACTCAGGGGGTAATCATGGCGGGGGCAAAAACCCCAGGTGTGGGGGATGACTTTTATGGGGGACCTTGAAACAGTTTTAATTCCCCTTTTTCAAAAAAAAGGGTTAAAACAAAAAAGTGAAATACTAAATTATATCAAAAAATTTTGGCACCTTTGAAATTTCCCCCTTTGGGAAAAAATTTATACGTTATAATTCATAAGGAAGCTAAAAAATGGCCAAAAAAACAAAGCCCAAACCCCCAACTCCCAAAAACCCCCAATTTAAAGAAGGGTATTACAGCCCACCCCCAATTAATCCCCCCGGCCCCCCAAAGTTTAGGCATTGCTCCTATCATGTGGATTTAAAAAAAATACCAAAAACATGATGTTTTGGTGGGTAAAAGCCTTGGAACAACAACAGGCATAGGGAAAAACCCAACAAAGCAAAAGGAACACGACAAGGGCCCTAAGAAAGGGGGCCAAAAAGGCGAAAAAGAGCAACTCCAACCACAAAACAAAAGGTGATCGGAAAACACACACCAGGAAAGGAAAAGGGGGAGGAGACACAAAAAAGGTGCCCAAGAACACACCAAGGGCAAGGGGAAACACCAAAGTGATTGTTGCAAAATTTTTTTTGTTGTTTAAAATTAAGGATTTTTTAAAGTTCATTTTTCCGGCTTCTATTAAAAAGTGTTTTAAGGGGTTATAGTGCAAATGTTAATGTTTTTTACGTTTTAATTTTTTCATATTTTCAAGTTTTTAATTTAGTTTACATTAACTTGATTCGGGGGTTTAAATTTCTTTAAATTAAAAAAATTAATTTAAATCATTATTTCTGTCGAACATTAATTGTATTTTTAATACAATCCAGGGAATTTATTTGGTTTTTAAAAAGGTTTACCCCCAAGTTTTGAACAAAGGTTTGCCGGGTTTTTTCCCCATAAATTTTTAATCGAAAGTGCCCGACCTGGGCATGACAGGGCCCCGCCCGAACCTACCTTCTGATACCGCCTTAGGATAAAACCTTTTAGTCCCCCCAAAAGGGAGAAACCATCCCCCTTGTTTTAAAAACATCCACATCCCAAACCAGTTACTGTTCAGGGTTTAAATTATGGAATTTTTCCCCCGGGGTTTTGGCTATTCTTAAAGGGGCCCAAAAAAAATTAAATGGAAAATTTAACTCGGCCGAAACAAAACACATTTCCCACGGAACCCCTTTCCCTGGTAAAAAAAAATAAAAAGAAAAATAGTAAGAAAATTCATAATCCGTTGAAAAGGGACAAATGAAGATGTGATTTTTATTGAAAGAAACTTGGTTGATAAAAGTTTTCACCCTAAAATTTGGGGTTACACAATGTGGGTTGGGAGAAGCTAAAATTTTAAAGGGCTTTTTTCAATTCTCTTTTCTCAAATCCTAGTGGGTTGAAATCCCCCTCAGCCGCCACACACTCTTTTCTTCTAGGTTTGAAAAAAAACGAGCATTTATTTTCCCCACTGAGTTTTGTTACCTCCCCTCATTTTTATTTTTTAAACCCATTCCCCCCAAATCCATGGTTTTAAAGTCTATGAAATAAGTGCATGTTTCTCATAATAAACATTTTAAAAAATTCATTACTTAAACACAAATGCATTTTTAAAAAATTATTCGATTTGGCTTAATGGGGGAAAATAAATAAACCAAATTTAACACAAATCTGCCGGACAAGTTTTATTATGCCAAATAACAGTTTAGATTCATTTTCAAAGTCCAGTAACCTTATCATTCACCCTTCTTGGGGGGGCCGGTTTTCGGGTGTGAATTGAAACCGAAATAAAAAAATAATCGGTAGGGTCAGCTAAAAAGAGAATATTTTCCTTTTAAATTAAAAGTTTGCAAAACGATGAAAAAAATCAATTGCAACAAAATTTTGGGGAAAAACCCGAAATTTCTTAACTTCGCCGGGGGTTTCATTAAGCTCTGGGGAAATTCTGTTAAATGTTAAATTCCAGAATTTTCGAAACCCAATCAAAAAATTGTTTTAAACCCAGATTTCCCTTAATTCTCTTTCCCATCCCCTACAGGCCCCAGAGTTTGTTTCGGGTTTTTTAGAAAAAAGAAAAGAATATATTTCGCCGCAGCCCTGCGTTCCCCCCCGCCGCCCAGAGGATCCCCCCGCCACCCTTTTAAGGGCCGCGTTGAAGTAATGGTAAAGATGTTAAAGTGCAGTTTGGGTTGTGCAAATGTTACACCCAAAACCAAGTCCTGGGGATTTTCTTTCCCAAAGGTAACAAAACTTTTTCTTTTCCAAAAAACCATTTTTAATCTTAAATTAGCGCCCGGAAACTGCAAAACACATTTAGTGCCTGGCCCCCAAACAACTTTTGGGGTAAAGTTTTTCCCAAAAGGGAAATTTTGCTAGCTTTAACTTTTTAAAATCTGAAGGGTTTTCCAAAAAATATCCTCAGAAAGAGTGGGGTAGCCTTGACGGATTTTAAAAAATGTTTTCATTTATTTAGTTTGGAACAGAGGTGGGTCATGGATCAAAACCCTTTTAATTAAAAAAAGGAGGTTTATAAAATTTTTTTTGAGGTACAGAAGGGGGTCAAAGAAACGGTTTTACGTCAACTTTGGCAAACTGTAGTATCTTTACAATAAGTTTTTTAATTTGGAATAGGTTTTTTAAAACTTGAAAACACATTTGAAATTACAAATAAATCTCCTTTTGTTTTTTCAAAACAAAAAATATTGAGGGTCCCCAAATTACAGGTTTAGGGGAGAGGAGGTAAATCTTGGAATCAGTTGGGGGGGGAAGACTGTGGGAACTTTGTTAAAGCTATTTCTTTGACAGATTAAGGGGCCCGTGAAATTAGGAGAATCGGGTTGTTCAGTATTTAGAACACAGGTTATTATCCTGAAAAAAAGAAAATTTTTTTATGGATACGTTTTTGGGATGCCAGAAGAATAGCATTACAGTAATCTATATGTGAGGTGACTAACATTAACCAATACTTTAGTACTGTGTTGAGTAAGAACAGGACAAAGTCTAGAAATGTTTTGAGATGGAGGCAGTCAAGAAATTTACTTATGTGGAATTATTAAATAATAATAATAATAATAATAATAATAATAATAATAATAATAATATTTAATATTTGCCATTATTAGTGTATAATTGGATATAAATAATTGCATTTAAACAGTTCCCCAAAATCTGTTGTATGAAAACGATACTGTTTTAAACGTGATTGTTTTTCATCGAAAACCGGTTTCCGTCTACCTGTATTAGTTTAAATGGCACTTTTGCCACTGCATGCAGGCGGACGCGCTGGTATTGTGTCAACTGGGCAACACAGTGAATCTGGCATCTATCTATATATGTCTATGTGCAGAACCTCTATAGTTCATACACAAAGTTGCGATAGGGTGCATCGCATAACCAGTATGTTTCGTTAGTGCTGGGCAGTATTGCAAAATTCTGCATCATGGTATTTTCTAAATTATCCTGGTTTCACGGATGAGTGGATATTAACCACATTTTCCACTACAATTACTGCAGTAGACTCCACTGACATGAGGGGGGCCTTCCTTGCATTTTCTCTCTGTAAGGCAAAGTCGCTCGGCTCACCAAGAAGTCAGAAATAAAAGATTCTGCTTATTAGAATTGGTGTCTGCCTGCTATTTGTTTGAACCTTCGTCCACATTACACATGCACGGTAGTGATGCTCCTATGCAGTAAGGGGTCCCCAGGTCTACGTTCAGTGTGAAGAACTTTATGGAAGGTGTGATGAGGCTCCAAAAAACTGGATGTATGAATGGGTATCTCTTAGGCTTAACTTAAATATTGTGTAAATGTTGGGTTTGTGATCAGGTGGTCGGAGACACAAACACAGAATTCAATGGATGTTCTTCTGAGCAGACTTTCTTTATTGCATGCATGCTGTCTGTCTGACGTATCAAACCCTCAGCTCCTATCCTTCCATTTTCTTTCTCCATCTAACCAATCACCACACAATAAACGTCTTTGTGAAATTAAAACTAGTTAAAAACGTAGCCCACTAAGTATTCAGAACATTAAAAAAATCTTTGTTATACATGTTTAATTATGCCATCCCATCCCAGCAGACATTGTGGAGAGGAGGCAAATCCTAACGCCAGCACATCGCAGGGTGAATACGAGCAACACACACACTAGCAGGGTCAATATAGCATAAAAACACCACATCCTACATGACTTTGAAAGGAAACTAAAACTGAGTAACCCAAGAACATGCAAACTCAAGGCATCCCTGACCCCTTGCTTAGTAAATCAACCTCCCGCCCACCACATGATTAATAGCTTTAATGCATTTCATCATGAAATTATATCAAGTTTATCTTACATTCTAAATGTTCAGGAACAGGAATACTGAAGTGAATGCTGTCGCGATTCCAGCCTCCTAGTACAAGGGAAGTCAGTTTAGAAGCACGTACCAATTTAACATGCGGGAACTAACCGGCTGTTGGGGCAAGAGGGGCAATCCCCTAAAAAACCTCCCCTTAATCCTTTAGAATTGAGAAAGAAATAATAGATTCCCCACAAACTGAATTTTGGACAAAATTTACTACATTGTGAAAATCCACTAAAATAGATAAATTGGTTTCACCTCTTGTTTCGCTCTTTCCCTCCGTGCTTTGTTTGTCCTGCTCACAGTCTCCGTGAAGTTTACCTCACCCCGCCCCATAAACATCCAATCACTGTTATATGCAAAGACCCTTTTCAGGTTCTCAGTAGGAGGAAGAGCAAAATGATTGCGACAACAGGGATTCAGGGAAGCAGCAAATCTCTGTCGTCAACACCCACAGCGACTCTTTGATAAAATTTAAACACTAAAAAATACATCTATAATTTGTACAGTTAATGGGACTAGTTCCATTGTTCTCACAGTTTCAGTCTGGTAGAAGTGTTTCTTTCTCTTTTCCTCAAGCACCACTTTTGTTTGCTGCATAAACCGACTTGAGGACCTGTGTCTGTCTGTCAGACCCCGACAAAAAGACCGCCTCAGCTTAACTCTGCACTCACAGTTTTCTCGTTTCATATACTGATGTAATCCGGATTTAGTAAAGATTATTCCTTTCCACCCAGCTTCCAGCAGCTACAAAGGAAAGTTGCTGTGAGAGCATCCTTTTTCCAAGCTTTTAAAGTGTGCCTGCCCTGCCTGTACCAATAGCAGTAGCAATGATCCCTGCTGCTGGTATCAGAGACATCAGCTAAATGTCTACTCCTGTGGCATCAACAGGCACTGGTTCTCTGTACCTCTTCACAATTGCTGCCCCAAAGCAACCAGCTCAATCAGTACTTAAAGTGCATCACCATCCCAGCAATACTGGTGTTACCCCAAATTGGTTTTGGGTGAACAACATTAAGATCATTCAACCCTGCCTGGTCCCATTTTACGACCATGGCTGGAGTAACTCTTTATCGGGATGCATCTTCATGTTCCCCCTTGAAAATATGGCGGCACTGTTAATGAGAGGGATGAGTTTTTACCTTAACTGGTTTTAACAACTGGGAAGCAGCATTTGATGAGACAAAGGGGCTAAAAGAGGCATGTGTACCCACAACCATGTGCATGTTTAACCTTCTGGACTGAGCATAAAGCAGAGGGTCACGGGGATAGTGGTTCAATGGTTGGCGGTAAGCACAACCAGAAAAACCATTACTATGTCAAAGTTTGGTAGTGCTATAAGTTTCTCTTTGTAAATGTTTGGGGCTCCTGGGGCGTCAAGGAACTTGGACATAATACGGTAATGATGAGCTTATTTGGTATTTTTCTAAAACGTGGAAAAATACCTTAGAGAGGACAAAAGCTAGAAGCATTGCTAAGGTGTATCCCAAAAATCAAAATACACATCTAGGATACCCAAATGAAATTATCCAAACACTGGCTGACATGGTGTTTGGGAAAGTAGGAAAAATATAAGTGCTGTTTCCCTGAAAGGTTTTGCCCCCAGTGATGGGACCAGGGAAAAGGTGAAATTGGAAAATTTGTCTGTGAAAATGCGTTTGTCAGAAACTCCATAAGGAGCATCTTATTGGGTTGTTGACTTTTTAAATTGTTGAAGTATATCTCTGAAAATGCTGTTACACCTTTGGTTTCTGGCTACAGTGCTGACAGTATATTAACAGTTTATTGATGGGTTAGAGGTGGTGTACAAGCTCTGCTCCAAAAGAGCTTGACAGATATGTCCTATACATCCCCTGTTACAACCACCAACTGCCTTACTGGTTGTGCATGCCTTAAAATGAGCGGTGCAAAAGATTTTTAGCCATCTAGTTACTCTACACTTTTCACCACCACTATGTGCTCATAAACATGATGCCTTGTCAAAAAGGCTGCTTGAGATCAGATGGACAAGCCACTATGAGGTGACAAGGTGCACTTGGACAATCAAGAACAAATCCTTAGTACCTATCTGAGATGACAGAGGATGATGTGCTGCAGTTGACCTGTGTCCCGAGGCATCAGGCCTGCTATCCCAAATAAAGAGGCATCCTTCTTTGAATTGGAAAGTTCCCAGTGCGGGTGCTTGGGTTTAAACCACAAATGCTATTCTACAGTCTCAGTCAGTTGATCTGTGCAGTGCTTCTGAGGTTTTGGTGCAGCACTGGACTCCTAAAAACATCCTTGAGGATGACTGTTGGGAGTGTCATCTCCTGCTGAGGGATGAGTCACACCCAACAAAGAGAGAACAATGAGCAAACACCAGGGTAAAAGTGTTGTGCTCTCAACTTTGGGCCATCACAGACCCCTGGTGACCTACCATTTCCCCCATCAGTCTCTAAAAAGATCCTGGCTCAAAATCCTTGACAGGGCCATTTCAGAAATGGAAACTAGATTTTCACACAAGAATATTGAACTGATGAGCCATATCTAGTCTTGCACCCAAATCTAGTGCATTTCTAAGTCCCATCTGTTTGCACCCTCTGGCTGTGATGGCTGGCATTTAGCAGATGTTGCAAGCCCGAAAATGAAGTTCTTGTGCAAAACAGATGCTGCTCCAAAAATTTTCAAAGGAACCAGACCTGTCCACTGTGTAAACTCCTGCAGGAGTACAAGGAACCTTTCCTGAGTTGCATAAATAGTTATCTTAAGAGCCGGGCCTCATGTATAAAGGGGTCGTCCGCACAGAATATTCGGTAAAAACTTTTCCCGTTCAAATCGCGATGTATAAAACCTACACTTGGCGTTTTTCCCGGTACCTCATGCCTTGTCGTAGCAAGTTCTCCGCTCGTTTTGCAAACTGGCGGCCAATAAAAAGCAGGGGTACTGTTCTTGTGTGATTACTCATTATTTTCATGACGCGGCTTTATAAATACACAGAAACAAACCGCATATTGTTTATTAGTGTAATGCATCTGATTGTAATTAACTTGTAACAATATAATGGTCAGGAAAAACCATAGTATTCCAAATGCCATAACTGCTTTAGCGTTGCCCTCTCACTGCACTCTTCTTCTTCTTCTTCTTCTTCTTCTTCTTCTTTCCAGCTCCTCCGTTAGGAGTTGCCACAGCGGATCATCTTTTCCATATTTCTCTCACTGCGACTCAGGTATTTTATATCACTGTATCTGAGTGTGAATCACAGCAGCAGCTGATGGGAAGAATTATCAGTATACGGATTAAGCACCGCTGTCTGCCACAGCAAAACGTTTTAAACCTTTCCTTACGGACCCCGCGGTTCCAGAAACAGTTTAATCCCAAGAACTTTAAATCAGTCAATCAAGTGCTCCTTGTAGAACTGTTTGTACTTATAAAGTACAATCACTTACTTAAACTTGCACTACAGTTATAATATCTCACAACCTGGGCCACTTTATAAAGCGTATTTCTATGATGGATATCATTTTAAGGTGAAATGCAGCAAAAAAATGTTTGTTAAATTATACAGATAAACTTGAACTTCACTTAAATAATCTATATTCTTCACTGGGAATTGTCGTTAGAAAATTAACGTTACTACGAAGATATTTCAATGTTCTTTAAACGTTTTTGAAGATGGGCTAAGCTTACAGATGAGCAACGTCTATTACAACTGATTTATTTGGGGATCAGTTACTTGGGGAAAAGAGCTGCGGTGACGCTACGTAATATATATTGAATATAAAACAGAAAGATAAAATAACAACACAGCTAAAAATGCAGCGACAAATTTCGGCAAAAAAATTAAATGCTTGGTAATGAGCACAAACGTTCTTTTTATCATCATAAATGACATCACGTATACATCTCATATTTTAGTTATTCAGAGGCTGTAATATCACGAATGTAATGGACTCTGTGTCAGTTGGAGGAAGAAAAACGGGTTTAAAAGCAAGTAGTGATTCACACACAGATCACATACGAGTAGAAGATCAAATACAAAACAAAGCATTTAACGTGCTACTTTAATTCGATGTGATTTGAGAAACTGGATTAATTAAACGATTTTAAGATGAAGTTTATGCTGTTCTACTTTAAAAAAATAAACTACGTGATTAAAAATAAATGTCGAGATTGAAGTGGACATTTCGTGCCTTTTTTCCCACCGTGTGCCTTTTTTCTCTTTCCTAATAAGCTTTCATATGACACTCAGACGTGGGCTTACAACTCGGCTTCCAGCGACTTTTTATATGTGACTTCTTTTTATTTCCGACGGTGCGATTTTGTGGATTGAGGGTTTCATGTTTCTCAAACGCTATGTCACTCGATCAACTTCCTTTTGATTATACCCCGGGTTTTTTTGAACAAATAGTATGTTTTTCCTTTGCCTCCCCGGGATTCGCTGAAATTCTATTGTCTTTTCAAGAAAGGGTGCGCTTAAGGGCGGTTATATTGAGTTGCATATTCAAAGGGCGTAATTCTGGGAGGATTTGGGCGTTACATAATGCGCGTGCACGATTTATGTAGCGGAAGAACGCGGAAGTTGATACGCACAGATTCCTGCATCTGGATTTTTCTGTGCGTAACATTTCGGGTTTTATTAACTACGCCATGTTTTAGTCGAGTTCTACGCAGGTTATACATGAGGCCCCCGGTCATTGGTGTGTCTTCAGCATCGGTGAGAGTTCCTTCTCTCGGGTCCTAACCCCTATCGTTGCACCATGTTAAATAAAAGAAAAAGGAGTTTGGTGATCTTGGAGAAGTCCTAACAAATAACTTGGATATGATGATTTGTGAGTTTTGCAAGGGAGACGGAGACTGTTTTTGTAGAGGGGGATTGAGGAGAAAGGAAGGCGGAGCTGTTCAGTTACAAACAGAAGTTCAGTTGCTTACAAACAAACAACCTGCAAGACAAAAGACAAAAGAAGAAAAAAATTCAAATGTTCTGTTCTAAATCTGTTCTGTGTTTTACAAATTAGTTTGAGAATTGTAGGGGAAAGACATGGTGAATTGGTTTTTAATTACTATCCAACCCTTTTTTAGTTTTTTAAATATTGGATATATTGAGAGGTCTTATTTTACTCTTACTTTATTTTGCAAATTTATTTGAGAATTAGGCCATCAATTAAGATAAAATTTATATTGTTGGTTGTAAAGATCTGGATGGATATTTTATTTTATTCATTATTTATTTTTTTTTTTCTATTTTCAGTTTTTTTTTTCAAGACTTGGTGAATTGATTTTTTTATAACTTGGCCTACCTTTTTAGTTTAATATGAATAGTGAGTTGTTTATTGTTGGGTTTGAATATATTTGATATAGGCCATAATTAAGGTAAATGTCATGTTTTAGTTGTTATAATCTGATGGGAATATTTTATTTTATTTTTGTTGTTTTATTTTTTAGTTTTCTCCGAGGTTGCCACCTTATGTGGTCAGGGGTTTGCATGACCCTAAGGCTACACCAATAGAAGCTTAGCCTGTGGCGGGACACCTAAGTTGGACAGGTCTTGGGGTAGAACCCGACAAAGTGTAATCCCAAACACATGACAAAACAGTTATACAGAGCACCCCTCCACCACCCCCCCCTTTTCCCACCTCATTAGCACCATGTGCCCCTTCACATTTCTGTCTGCCCTAAATATGCCTGTCTAGAACCGGCCCACAACACAAAGCATTTTGTGCTATATAACATGCGGGGTTTGAGAAAATCTAATAAATTAATATTCATTTTACAATGAAGTTTAGTTTTCGATGTTCTCTTTAAAGACTAATGCGAGAATAAAGTCAAACATGTCGACTTTATTCTTGTCATAATCATCGAGAAAAAGTCAAATGTCGTCACACTATTAAAAGTACCCAGGTACATTACACTGTATTGAAAAAATATAAAACAAGTACAATTTGGCCAGTATATCCAGTAGTGTAGACACAGTATTCACACATTTGAACATAATGGTCCCATCTGACCTTTTAAAACCAAAGTATCTAAATAGCGGACCTGACTCCTTTTTGGAAAAAGTTCTTCTGTGTCATCATGTTCAACTTTATCATCACTTCAGATTCAGTTTCAGAATTTTCTCTGTCCATTTCAGCATTCAATACCTCCACTAAGGGATGTACTCTGTAGCATTCCTATTTAGCGGTATAGCAGTGAAAAAGGCCGTATGCAACACCTCCACTAATGCATGTACTCCGTTGTATGTGATTAGCGGTTTTAGCAGTGAAAGAAACACCCTAAACAGTTTCCTGCTGCGCCACGTTCCAAATGTTTTTTTGGCAATTTAAACCAGTATTGCGGTATAAGAAAACCCATATCATAACAAGATAAAAAAACGTTTTGGTATGAACCCGGGATACACGCCCAACACTATGTTTCGTATTAGAAATGACATGGTACACATATACAAAAATAGGTTCAGCGCAAAAACCCATATGTTACCCTTGTGAAACCAGTATAAGCATGCATGAAACCAATATCCCCGTGGGGATGGACTGCAGAGAATTGGTAAGACAGCTAAGTTATGGAACATTCTGGCCACCCCGGATCAAAGAAGGATCCTCGACAGCAGCAAAAAGGGGAATTCACAGGGCGTGAAATGTAATCACCTGTAAAAATTAAAAAGGGGGGGGTTCTACCCGGGATCAAAGGGAGGATCTCAGGCGACTTGGCTGAAAGACGGTATTCACACCTCAAATCGGATTGCAGCATCTCTACAGCATCTTTTATATCAACATCCGACTACTGACAGGTTGAAGCACAGTACGACTGTTCATACTCTGCTTTCCAATATAGATTGGCGTTTCTTGTGGCTGTAAACAATGAAAAATCAGTTCATACAGGGCGAATAGGGGATCTGATTGTCCATTGCAGCTTTATTCACTTTGCCTGTCCTGAATCACCTGGAAATCGGCAGTCTCCACCGTATAGCTCATTACACAGCACTCAGTTCAACTTATCAGCCCAAACTCACTGTTGCAGACATGGAGAAGGTATAGAAAACTGAGTACTGCAGCCAACTCAAGTCACACGCGCTATTCTGGCCCTCAGCAAAAGTTCCATAACCAAAGCTTATTTCGTGCATCCTTCCCAATAAAAGAGCTTGCCGTTAAAGAGAACAAAGCAGAAAGGAGGCAGAGACTTGCACTGGATGCAGCACTAGAACTCTTCAGTCAAAAAGCTGCTGCCACAGTAGCTGAAGCTGAAGCTGAAATATTAGCAGCTGCGACAGATCTACTAAATCATAAGATCCTGGCAGGGCTCATCTCAAGCTAAGGGAAGGATGGCAGAGTATGTAACTCTTGATGCTGACACCTCTCAGCCTAACTCACCTACCCAAAGAAATGGAAATATACCTGCACACACAGGCGTTGCCTTCCATCTCAGGTGACTACCCATTTTCTACAAAGGTGCAGGCGGAGAAAGTGAAGATGTCAAGAGTGTCATCACAGTCAGCACATGCTATTTACCCAAGACTGCCCACCAAGCAGGACTGCCTGATCATCACATCAAGACCCTGCACTGCGAATCGGTGGTCAGTGAAATCTGAGGTGAGAAAATCCCATCGTCTCACCTTTAAAAGTACAGTGTAGTCTGGCGTAAAGCCCTAACATCTAACGGTACCATACACCTGATTTTATTCTTTATTTTTCCAGTCTATGTCTGTATGCATTAGGCATCTCAGATTTTGTTTTCTATTGGCATGGCTGTGGACAGGTGTGAGCAAACCTCAGAGTATCATGAAATGGGTACAAGTTTTGTAGATGTGGATCATAAATCCATGGAAATGGAATCCACAGAAAGTGAAGATCTAATTGGATGGAATTGATGGAATTGATTGTTTGCTTTATCTCTCTCTCTCTCTAAGCGGAACTGTCATATCTGACTTGTCATGGAACACTTTTAAAAAGCTCATGTGTTTGCAGTGTTTGAATAAAATCCTTCTTGTTTCTCGATCTCCTGTGTCTCTGTGCAAATCTGTGACCTAGCATGACAAGTGGTACCAAGTGGTTGCAATGGATGCCACCGAAGACTTATTTAGAGGTGTAAAGTTATGCACTTAAAGACTGGAAACTAAACATGGATGACCCCGTCCGTTAAATTCAAGATTTGATACATAAAAATGCTGCTGGTTTAAAGGGCGTGATGGAAATGAAAAACAGAAGGAAGTATTGAGTTACAACAGTAGTTGCTAGTGTGGTAAGAGGTTGAGAGTTTGGGTATTCTGTTATGGACTAAATAATAAAAGTATAAAAGGACAATAAGGTCACCATACAATGACAAAACAATGGTTGAAAAACATCTTTTGTAAATTCAACATGAGTAAACCAACCCATGTGAGAAAAAATTCATATTCTTAAACAAAACTATTCTGAAAAAAATTTTAATCGAAATTACAGAAGGCGAAAAGGCAGCAGTTGTAGTCTTAGATGAAATTGGACCTTTTCAAGTGACATTAACTTTTTACATCTTTCTTCCTTGATCAATGCCTTGAATTTTCATTGGTTGTGAAAGCGTCAAGATTAAGCCATTTTCATTTTTTACCAAGTTTCAGTTTTCTTCAGATTGCTGGTTCATCACCATTAATGAGCAAAAGCGTAACCAGTAAGTGAGACCGTCAAACCTCCCTTCACAGTCTGTGGCTTACAAAATACACTTTATAAAAAAATTTTATTATTCATTGTTCTCCATAGACTACACTTGGTATTGCAGTTCCTACTTTTCAGAAACTACTTAAGAAAATATAATATGGGTTGAAAATTTCCAGTCCTTTGTAACAGTTAAGGATCTCGATAGGTTTGCCCATGTTTGTGAACACTGCATAGGTGGAACACCCTTATACATCAGCTTCACCCTATAAAAGATCTTGAGTCATAGGAATTCCTCCATAGATGGTCACACTTATGGGAATGTTCTACTGTCAGTTTAGTGCAGTGTCATAGTTGACAGAATCCTGTCAGAGTGGAGTCTGGTGGAGTCAGGGGTGAGACAGGGATGTATCATCTCCCATCCACTTTCTGTTTGTTATTGACTGGATCATGTGGAGGACATCTGACAAACCTATGTACCCAGGGAACAGAATATCCCAGCTTGAAGATCTTGACTTTGACATTACCTAGCTGTCCTCTCTTCAATATTAGACCATTTGAGGACAAGACCGACACACTGAACACCTTTGCTAAGCAAACAGGCCTCAACATCAGTGCCTCTAAAACACAAGTGATGCCTGGTTCATCTAAATTGCTCAATTAATAAATGAATCCATTTTCCTTCCACATGCTGCTCAGGCCTGCCTGCCTTGGTGCATACAATAGTGAAAGGCAACACAAATGTGAGCATATAGAAAAGATTCAAGCCAGGGAGTTGGAGAAATTTACCAGTATGAGGGCCTACAAAAAAGCCTTAGGGCTGTGCGTATGAAGGTTCATCTCTAATAAGTGAGCTGGGGGCTTATTGGTGTGACTTAATTCAATCCACTTTAAAACACAAAGAATTGGGTCAATTTCTTGTAAAATGATATGATAAGCTGAATTTCTAGTGAAATCAAGTATTACATTTTGCCAGATTACCAGCTCTTTACTCAAAAAATGCATTTAGTTCCTGTCTGAAAGTGTTTAACTGTAATACTTCCATTTGTGTCTGCCTTTATTTACTACTAGAAAAATACCGCGCTTTGCAGAGAAGTACTGTGTTAAAGAAGTTATGAAAAAGAAAAGGAAACATTTTTAAAAAAAAACATAACCTGGTTGTCAATGTAATTGTTTTGTCACTGTTACTGTCATCAAGGTTTGATTATCATTATTTCTTTCAATCAGGTTCATATTTGGAGGACATGTTGTTATGAAGTTAAATTCCGTGTTTGTCAACCGTTGTAAAGATAACAGGCTTCATTCATGAAGTGTTCACTTCATAGATGCTACTTAAATGTAAGATGTTTCAGAGCATTCCGGTATTAACTTGTGCTAAGCGTGCCATGGTGTGGCGTAAGGGAAGCTGACTGTAAAAAGGCAAGAGGCGGTATTTTGAGCGAAAGGAGAAGACAGCGAAGGAGGCGGAAAAGTAAGAAGGGAAAACTGTTTAAATAAAGATTAGGAAGGTGAATGGAAAGAAACGGCCAGCCCGGTAAAGCAAGGAAGACTTACGTAATAAGGATGGTTGGTGCATGTAGAAGGTGTAACAATAAGATTGTTAACCTTATGATAATGTTCCCTGGGAGGATTTAGAGGCAGCACTGGGAGAAGTATAATCTGAACCTCTCTACAAGTTCGTTTATTTTAGTGTTGCTAATGTTCATGAAATTTACAGTATCATCTGGTCAGTGAGCGGACCGTGCATTTCACATCTAGGCCTTCAGTAGTGCTCCATCTGAATCAACCTGCCCCTCAAAAACAAATTTATGGTTATAAAAACCATCTTAATATCTAAAATCTATACTAATAAAAGGCAATACCTCACTGACTCCTCACTCATCTCTAATTCTCCAACTTCCCATGTAGGTAGAAGGCTGAAATTTGAACTCATTCCTTCTGACTTACTTACAAAAGTTGGGCAGGTTTCATTTGAAATTCTACGCATAATGGTCATAACTGGAACCTATTTTTTCGTCCATATATTATAATAAACTTTGCTTTCGATGGCGTGGGAGGTAATTTAGTGTCTGCCCATATAAGGCCGTCCGTCAGCTGACAATCAATAGAAACACTGCGCTAAATATTCACGGGTGAAGGGCTGTGCTTGCAGCGAAGATGAGATGGTCAGGGTGGTGTCTGGCACAAACTCAGCGACTCAGAGAAACTTTTAAGTGCGGGTCTTAGCTAACATTAAATACAGCCGTGGACCTGCGAGATGGCACCAGCACAGCTGGGAACCTTGATGCATGCTACGCGGCGCTCCGTGAACTGGCGCGGTGCACAGACAAAAACAACAGCTCAAAGAGTGCTGAACAAAAACGAATACACAATTGAGAAGGCGCAAAATGAAGGGGAACTACAAACATTTCTAAGTTTAAAAACCCCCAAAAAAATTTTCTG